>NW_027397065.1:37720640-37770730 GCF_003265705.2 Callorhinus ursinus
AGAAGAAGAAGAAGAAGAAGAAGAAGAAGAAGAAGAAGAAGAAGAAGAAGAAGAAGAAGAAGAAGAAGAAGAAGAAGAAGGAGAAGATGATAGTAGGAAGGGAAAAATGAAGGGGGGAAAATCAGAGGGGGAGACGAACCATGAGAGACAATGGACTCTGAGAAACAAACTGAGGGTTTTAGAGGGGATGGAGGTGGGGGGATGGGTTAGCCTGGTGATAGGTATTAAGGAGGTCATGTATTTCATGGAGCCTTGGGTGTTATACACAAACAATGAATCATGGAACACTACATCAAAAACTAATGATGTAATGTATGGTGACTAACATAACATAATAAAATAAAATTAATAAAAAAAATAGCATGACCAACAGCAGCAGGAGTAAGAGCAGTGAAGAAGCAACACAAACAGCCACTAACACAGGGCAGGTGATTTTCTACTCTAGGTATAAGATTCAACTCACCTTGATGGGGCTGTGGCAAGAATGGTATTCATTACACTGTGTGTTTGTCACACAGAGTTTTATACAGGATAAGCAGTTTTCCATAAACATCTGTGAAGATTCCATTCATTCCGTGTGTCAGAGGATGCAGAAATAGTTATCAATATCGAATAGCACTGGAATGATTGGATTTGCTGGCAACCCCCCACCCATCTGTTCTAACTGATGCTTTAGAATTATTCCAATCACATCTTAAGTCCCATCAGTGCCAAAGCTTCTGGGAACAATCCGTAGGATTCTACCTCTCCTCTAGTATATACATTGTCTCTTCCGTAACCCAGAAATATCTAGAGTTTTTTTATCTCAACTGCTGAAAGGAAGTTCGGATTAAAATCTTTAAGCAGTTATAGAAAATGAAGTGAATCCTGCTCCTATACAGGCATAACAAAAAGTAGCTATGTGCATGCAGATACAATTCTCTTTCTCAGTCTAGCAGTTCAGATCCCCTGACCATTCCTCTTTGATCTTCCTCATGGTCTTGCTATCACTTTGAAGCAGCATGGCACACACTCTGGGTACCAGCTTATTAAATACAGGTTATTGTTAAAAGAAAATTCCGACTGAGACTGAGCTGATTCATGTTGGTCTCCCTTGTTTACTAAGAATACTTTTGACTGGAAAATATTAAAAGGAAGCCTGCTTTTCATTTTTTAAAGAAGTTTTAACTCCCTTTTATTTAGAAAAAAAAAATCTTTGAAGTAAAATTTCACCGATCACTTCCCAAATTTGTTTAATCCCAAAGCTTTTGTACTTGAAGATAGTTCTGCACACAAGTGACTCAGTTAAATATATATCCTACTGTCCCATTAACTAATATTGCCACTTCTTCCTTAAAAACAGAGGTTGCATAACCTAGGTGCTACTGGAAAGAGTGGAGAGATTTGGAAAGGCTGGTTTTGCTTACCTGCACCAGTCAAGTTTTGTAGCTTCTCTTTTTTCATAAAAGCGAAACATGGAAATTTATATATAATTGTTATAAAACACTATTTTTTCAAATTCAAATGTATAACTATAAAATTATCACACTTTAAAAATCACATTACATACACACACTCCCGTGGAAGTTTGGATTATGAGTCAAACAGACCTAGGTTTTATGCCTTGTACACACTATGTGGCCTTGAGAAGGTTTTGTAACCTCTCTGGACCTCCATTTCCTCTTCTAGAACATAGGATTGCTAAACCCATCCTGAAAAGCTGTTGTGAGAAATGATGAACATGCCGACTAGAGTCCCTGACATTGAATAGGTTCTAATAAACAGGGGATGCTGCAGCTGCGTATGATGCTTGGGAGGTCATTAAGCAGCCTGAAGTAGAAAAACACCCTTATCCACTCACTCAAGTCGTTTCTGGGAGAAGTAGCACCATAGGAAAACAAACCTGCAATTCAAAACGTCTGCCCCTGAGACTTTCAACTGGGGGTCCATATTTTACAGCCTGTTTGTTTTCTTTGTCCTTGGTACCTTAATACCTACGGTGTGTGTCGCTTATTGAAGTCTCATGAGCCTCGAGTTTTACCTATTTTGGCTATTCTGGAGGAGGCTGACCTACCCTTTGGAGCCCTCCAATTTGAATTTCCATTATGGAACAGTCCTTCAGTTAAAGTCAAACTATCTCAAACACATTTTAGATATCTTGTGATAATCCACCTAGATGCTCTATTGAGGCAGTTAGCAACCACAGGTAAATAATTTTCCTAATGTAACTAATAATAATGCTCTTACCAGATGCCTTCTGAAAAAAATAATTCAAAAGAAAATACACTACAGTGAAGACACAGATTTATATAGTCAATACACTCTCATATCCAACAAATACATGGCTTAGTCATTCTTACTATTATATTGTGATTGTAAATCACATGATATCATTCTCTGACTCTACCCTATTCATTGACAAAAAGACCATGGGCTATATCAACCAATCTATATCCCTAATCGATCATTTATTAAACCCTTGCTGTGTGTGTCCCATTGTAGTAGGTGTTGTGGGTGCATCTCTATGCCTTATGCTGTTAAGATGGTTCTAGTAAAAGCTTGGAGATCCTCAGATTACGTGTCCAACCTGGACTCTCAGCCCTCAGATACCATTCATTAAGGTATTGAACAATACCTTGAGCTTATTTGCTGCTTCTTTTTTGTCATCTGTGTAATGAGGAGACAGAACCAGATGATGTCCCTGGTCACTTGCAGTTGTCAGATTCTATGATCCTCCTCCTCTTTCCTGAGATGTTAGGTGAGATTTCCTGCATGGTTCATGGGACACACTCCTTGCTCTACCCATGGGGAATTATATTCGTTTTTATCTCACTTCTAGGATCTTGCTAGTGCTAAGACTTTCCTCAGGGCATAGCCCTCTACCCTTCACTGGAGTAACTCCAAGTATGCTTTAGGTTCTGATTTCAAATGTCATTTGTTTGTCCAGTGGTCTTCCATAATCCCCTCCCCCATGCTGAGTTGAAGCTCCTCTTTTGTCCCCACAGTATCTTAAACTCCATCCGTTGCTTATAATATTCATTACACAGTGCTGTCTTGTTCATTTGTCTAATTGAATTCTTCACTCAATGGTTGGTTTTTTGCCTTACTTGCACATTAGGTTTTTGGCTTTAGTGTGGGATCAGTCTTATATTAGGTGTTCAAAGATTAGTTGTTGTTGTTTTTTTATTTAAATTCAATTAGCCAACTTATAGTACGTCATTAGTTTTTGATGTAATGTTCAATGATTCATTAGTTGCATATAACACCCAGTGCTCATCACATCATGTGCCTTCCTTATTGCCCCCTCATCACCGAGTTACCCCATTCCCCCACCCACCTCCCTTTCTGCAACCCTCAGTTTGTTTCCCAGAGTCAAGAATCAAGTATGGTTTGTCTCCTCTCTTATTTCTTCCTAAATGAATTGGGAGTTGAATTCTCTGTTTTAAATCCTTCAGTGGCTGCCACATGGACACCATGCTACTCTTTCCAGACTCCCCCTTCAGGAAGGAGGAGCTCCTCCAGCAGCTGAAGGCATCAAAAGAGCTATAGGCAGTATCTCTCTCCAGGAATTGCCCTGAGCAGAAGGCTGCAATTCCTTCCCAGGTGCAGCCTACACGCAAGGATTGGTTGATGTGGGAGTATAGAAGCCCAGCCCCTTTGCCTAAATGCAGGACAAATGACAGAGCCATTCCATTGTCACATCTCCTGGTGGGGAAAGCTGAGGGAAGCATGTGAGGCAACTGCACTTCAGTTCAATTCCTCCACGCTTCCAATCTTGTTTTCCTTACTGTAAGTGTTGTGCTCCAAAGCACTCTGCGATAAACTTCCTGCCCACAAAACTGCATTTCAGAGTCTGTTGTCCAAGGAACTGGACCTTTGACACCACTGGTCTGAGAATAAAATCTCAAACCCCCTTGTACAACCATGACTAATCTGGCTTTCCTCCCTCTCGAATCTATTCTCATCACCATGGCACTTTTCTTCAATAATACTGTCTGTCCTTCCTTACGTTTTACTTTTAGTCCCTCCATCTACAATACTCTAGACTTCTCAGTATATTTCAGGGCTGGCTTGCTCATATCCTTAAGATATCACTTCTGGCACACTTCTCACAATCCTAGTTATTTACATGATAGCATTTTTTATAACTAGGGATTATGACACGTCCTGATTTATTGTCCCCATTCACATCTAAGCATTTGATGTCAGAACTAATAATAGCAACAACACACTTATTATTAACTAGGCACAATTTGAAGGGCTTTGCATATTTAATCCTCTAACACCCTATACATACTATTATTACCTCAGATTTACAGATGAGGAAACTGAGGCACAGAGAACCCACAGCTAGCAGGAAGTGACACTGAAATCCAAACTCGGGCTATCTAACTACCAAGTCTGTGCTTCTAATCCTGGTCACAGGTACTACATAACATGTCTTGTGTGATGTGGAATAAATTAACGAATTAATTGGAGAATACAAAAACTATTTTTTCACTAATTTTTCTAGAGAGGGTATTACAGTGGAACATAAGAGCTTTAAATGTAATTTTAATTTCATGCTCCTTTAGAAAGAGAATTTATGAATTCTGTCTCACCTACTACATTGAATCAGTGTTTCTACTGCTGCTACAGAAAGAAGCATATTTTACACTGCTGCCAAATCTATTACGTCGCCTTCTTTGCACTCTGGTACTAGTGTTCCTAACCTCTCCTTAGTAAGCCAACAATTCCAATAGGAGTAAGCCATTCAAAAGTAGACATATCTGGAAATATTACATTTTGTTATATTAAAATAAAAATTAAGCTTAGTCCTAAATTTGAGGGCACATGTTCTCCTTTTATATCACTAGAGAGAGATATTTAACTTCAGTATATATAGTACATAGTATATTTAGCTTTATAAATTATAGAATGATTAATTCTGGTAATGTAATTCATAAGAAGTTTCAGCTCTAATAAAATGTTTCACTCTCCAAATTTACTTAGTCAGAGGCTTTGTCTGTAAGATTCCAAATTTCTGGAAGCAAACTGAAAAATGTGATCAACCATCTGAAAGTTTTGTCTACATTACATTGAACATGTTGTTATTTATAAATTAAAAGGCAAACATTTTTTTTTACTTAGTATCCAGAATACTTGGTAAAGACACTAAGTCAAAGGAATCTGGCTCTGTTTGTGTAGAATAATAAAGCATAGCACATTCTTCCCCTAGATTTTGCTTAGGTATATTTAAAACATATTTTACTATATCTAAACTGTCTTTGCATTAATATTACACTTAATTGAAAAGCATAATCAGAAGTGTGTTTAATAGGTAAATTACTGATGAATTATACAAAATGTGGTAATCTTCTTTGATGTAACAATTTTAGAAGCCATTTGGCAAGATAAAGCATTGCAAAGGAGATTAGTTCTCCAGATCAGTGTTTAGTACTGGTCTTCTACATTTATTCCCAAAATTTCAGTATCAGTTGTAAAATAATTTCTTCATAAACATAACTAAAGACTTATATATTTCTATCTTTGAAACAGTGTTATATTTCATAAAAATAATCTTTCTCTTAGAGTTTATACATCTAGGAGAACAACTAAATTCTTGCTAAGAAAGACAAGTCAGTCCTAAACAACAATTATAGCACAACCAGTCTAACCCCAACACCATATACAGTATCAGTAACTGATTTTCTAATTTCTTTTTCCTTTTAGAGCCATTACCATATACATAGAGCACTGGACGTACTTTAAATTTCTTTGTTCTTCCTTTCTTTTTTAAAATTTATTTCAAGAGAATATTTTCTGTAGCAAACACCAGTTAAATTTTGAGTTGGAATGCAAGTTGGAAAAAATCACCTTTACAAAACTTCCAAATAAAATATAAAACTTAAAAAAACCCTTCAAGATTTCAGGAACTATGTTTTATCTGCTTATCAATGTCATTGCTCTGTTCTCTATTGTCAGGGAAAGAGTCAATCTGAAGCAGATCTTGTGGACACTTAGACCTTATATTTGCAAAAAATGAATTATTTAACCCAGCCTGATCATGACATTAATTTAAAATTTCCTTCCCCTCTAATTAAGATAACCACTAGATAAGTATGAACACGATTTTTAAAAAATCTTTGACAATTTAAGAGTTTGGGAAGTATTTCACTAACTTGAAATCTAATTATTTAACTCAGCATTACCCAGAATATCTTAAAGAAAAAAATATTTTAACAGTTGAAAACATACTCTCCCAAAGTATGTGATAACTTGTAAAGGAAAAATTGAACTCTTTTCCTTTCTGAACACTACCTACTACTTCATGACTGGAAATTATACAATTAAGAATGTCAATTTTTGTGGCAGTCTAAAGCAGGATTTTAAAACAAAAGTATGATAAACAGATGCTGGTAATTATTAAATGTCTTTTACTTGAAGGCCTCAAAGTCATTGGCAACAATTGCTGATTCATTATCATAGTGTGCTGTTATTCATTTATGCAAAAGGTTCACTGATGTATTTATACCAATTTGAAAATTAAAATGAGTATAATATGTCTGGAACCAAAAATATGTGCTATTATTTAATCATTTTTTATAAGTTGAACTCTGATTCATTAGGAAGAAATTTCTCTGGGGCTTCTAAATAGTAAATTAAAAAATTCACTTCAGAAATCAATAATACACGTATATTTCAATTTAAATATTTTGAAGTGAGAAAATGGAAGCAAGCCTGAGCAAATAACATACAGGAAATGGAATTCAATTACATATCATCATGAATAATATTAAATAAGTCAATTGGGAAAGTCATATCTAAAGAGCTATATAATAGTAACTTCAAATTTAGTTGTTTTTTTTAAATTTTTTTTTTTTACCTTCCAAACCACTCTAACTCGGAGAGTACTTCCTTATTTTTCTTCTATAAGAAATGAATAAACATAGAACTTGCATTAACAAATGGCCATCTTCATCACTGTATATTTGTATTATTATTATATATAAATATATATTTATTATTACTTAGTTAATATTAATTATATATTAACATAGTGTTATATATTATATGCAATTGCATATAGTATATAATGCAATTCATTATGCATATAATATATAATATAATTATTATTTATATTTATCTGAGTTGACTAATCATTTTAAGAGAAATTAGACATTTTTGCTTAAAATTTTAAACAATTATCCAGGTATAAGTGAAAAGAAAAAGATAGTTGAATGGCACAGTCAGGAGGAGTCAACCCCAAGCAAGTCATGATCATTAACCTTAGAACACACTTCATAGTGATAACATGAATCGTATTTTTCCTTTTTTTTCTTTTATGAATTATATTTCTAAGAAATGTCCATACCATCGGTTTCCTGTCATTTGTACCTTTTAAAGTATTCATAAGTCATCTCAAAGAAAATCCTTTTGTAATGAGAGAGTCTTTAAATTAAATTTTAAACACAAGCCATTTTAAATATCCTCTTTTAACATAACAGTATCTAATAGACTTCCCTCTCTGTCTTAATTCTATTTCAAAATTCAAAGTTATCATTCACATTTTCCTTCTCAACGTCATCTCATGTAAGAATTGCCTCTTCTGTAGTAGGCATCTTTGGAGTGTTCTCCCAGATGAGGCCTCTCCCTCTGTGAGATTTGCGGTCCCACATATAAGGGGGGATATCACAGCAACCATATTTTTACTACATGACCCTGCTCTGTGGCAATACTCCCCTGGACTGGGAATGGATAGCTGGCCCAGGTTGGACATTCATATTTGCTCTTTCAGAGTTGAAACTGGACTGGGAGAAGTCAGTCAAGCATTAATGACCCCCACGAATGAAAGACATGTTATTTGCAACTGTGGGGAGGACTTTTGCCACAAAATACAATGCAGACAGCAGAGAAAGGACCAAGTGAAGATACAGGATTATGCATCTTAACGGAGTCTGAGAGTCAAGGTACTGGAGGCTGAATGCTTTCTGGTCTCCATTTCTGTTCCCCCTGAGGTGGGAATGTCTTTCTTCCCCTCCCACACTATGAGCTGGCTTTACATTTCTTAACCAATTTCTCATCTTTGTGTCAGCAAGTGGCAGTAAGTTTCTTGAGTTCCAAAGAGCATTGATTAAGACATCCATTCTTTTATATTAACGCCATTTTCAACATTTTTATATGTATAAATACACTTGGACATACGTTTCATTATTGTGAAAGTATATATGATTTTATTTGATATGTTAGCAACAAATTCAAGAATTACTATCCCCCATCATATATTTTCTTCCAATGAAATGTAAACATCAAAAAGTGCTTCTCAACTTGGCAATTCCTTGAAACATTTTTTCTTTGTAGTTAGTCACCATGCCCTTCTTTGGGCTTGCTAGCATAGCTCCAAAGTTAACAAGCATATTACTTGCACAGTATGTCCATTTTTTATCCAGTCTGATGACCATATCCCTACTTCTATCTTAAAACCACAACCCCTGAAAAGTAACATGATGTGTCTTACCAACCAAGCCCCTTAGAAGCTATTAAGCAATTTCAGGGCTCCCAGACCTAGTAACATTGAACTGTGAGCCCTGGAGTGCCTCCTATAATACTTCACCAACAAAAACTCAAAAACAAACAAAAACCCCAAAAAACAAAAAAATAAATGAAAAACAGGGTTGCAATCAGGTCTGTAAAACAGGTCTTTCTCTTTCATTTGGACTAAGAGGAGCCCTATTAGCATTTCTTAATAAAGCAAGAAATTGCCAAAGCCTATCTTTCTTAAATATATTTAAAAGTGATCTACTGTGAAAGTGAAAATTATCTATGAGGGAGGGGAAGAGGGAGAGAGAGAGGGAGAGAGACTTGGTTAACAACTATTTTCTGTACTTGCTTCAACATATTTTAATGTGGTTTTACATTTTTAACTTCCTTACATATTGTAATTGGAGTGTAGGGGCATATTTTTTATTAGAAAATCATTTCAGAGACTTTTTTGGGTAAAGCCTAATTAAGATAATATTGTTCTCACTGATCATGAGAGGAGTTAGTGTCACAAATGGTTTTCCAATTAGTCAGTAACTTGTAGTTGGTTAATAGTGAGCAGTTACAAAGTACCTAGTCCATCAGTTAACCATGAATATTTATGGAGTAACTAGTAAGAACACTAGACTAGGGGCACCTGGGTGGCTCAGTCGTTAAGCGTTTGCCTTCGGCTTGGGTCATGATCCCAGGGTCCTGGGATCGAGCCCCGTATCAGGCTCCCCACTCCACGGGAAGCCTGCTTCTCCCTCTCCCTCTCCCCCTGCTTGCGTTCCTGCTCTCGCTATCTCTCTCTCTGTCAAATAAATAAATAAAATCTTAAAAAAAAAGAACACTAGACTAGGCACGCATAGGTGATATTAAAAAAATAAAAACTTCAAGGAGTTTTAGGGGAAAGCATAGGTGAGTGTGATTAAACATAAGTAGCTTTCTAATATCGTTAAAAAATAAAGCAAGTCCCTGTCATATGCTACAATATGAATGAATCTTGAGGACACTAGGCTAAGTGAGAAAGCCAGTTACAGAAGGACAAATACCGCATCGTTCCACTTTATATGAGGTATCTAAAAGAGTTGAACATACAGAAGCAGAGAGTAGAATGGTGGTTGCTAGGGTCAGGGAGGAGGTAGAAATAATGACATTTTCAACAGGCATAAAGTTTGTTATGCGTGATGATTAAGTTCTAGAGATCTGCTATACAACATTGTGACTATAGATAACAATCGTGTACCATGGACTTAAAAATTTGTTAAGTGGGTAGATCTCATGTTAAGTGTTCTTACCACCGTAATAAAATAAAAAAATAAAATAAAATAAAGTATCTTAAACCTGTGCAAAATTCAACTGAGAGATTGTAGCAAACCTATCTGCCTGGGGAAAGGTGCCTATATCCATGAACTAGATGAGCACAGCAGAGAGCTATCCAATATTGCTTTGTTGACATAAGGGGGAGAGGTGTGTGTTCCTATCATCTCTGCTCTGGTGTGAGCTGGTGGCAGCCGCACCTCTGTGGCGGGGTCTGAGCCCTGCCCAGCCCACAGTAACACAGCAAGTACCGCCCGGAGCGCCTGGTGCCCTGAGATATGCTTCCTCTCCTCAGTTGGTCTCCGGCAGCTATTCAAATGCAAGTTAAATATGTTAGGTCTGGCTTTGCAAAACATCTCTAAGCAAGAACTACCACTGAAGAGTAAAATGGAAATTCTGCTCTTGAAAAACCTCCAGAATTCGGTTTTATTTTCAACACCTCAGATAACAATAGAAAAATTTTGTCTTCATACATTCAAAGCGCTTCGCATACATTATTTACACTTTCTACATTTGTGAAGAGTTGGGGAGAAAAAAAGAAGAAAAAAATGCATGTGAGAAATCTAAAGCATAGAAATGCTCAGTGATTCTCCAAAGACACACTGATAACAGTAATTTCTACCACGACCACTGCCCTTGCCACTAACACCTCTCCCTTCTCATGAAACTTACTACTGACGTGCCAAGAAGTATGCAAAAGATTCCACATAGAGTCGTGCTCTTATTTCTGATGGTACCCCTGCAGGGGCTCTATCACCCTATTTTCTTGATGAGGAATACGAGGCTCATAGAGTTATGTGCCCAAGCACACAAATGTACAAGGGGTGGAACAGGGTTGTCTAATGCCGAAGCCCATTCCTAACTACTACACCACCATCCTTAAGTATCTTACACAAGGCTTTTCAGGACATAGTTATACTCTGTTACTATGTTTCTGTATATTTATGTGCTATTTTCAAAACGATTTTACGTATTTTATTCTCACATAGTGTGCATAAAACTGGTCAGTGATTCTCTAATACTATTTCAAATGTCAAACAGATATCCCACTTGACTGTTCTTTGAAACACTTACCATGACATGATATACCGATGTGTGTGTGTGTATTCATCTGTTTATTGTCTGCCTCCCTCACTAGAATGTAAAGTCTAGAACAGGGACTTTCTGTTTGAATCATTACTCTAGACCCAGACTCTAAAATAGTGTAGATATTTCATACGTACATGGTGATTGAATAAGTTATAATCTAGACTCAAAATATCAAGGACTACTTCTACTATTCTAGATCAAAGCTATTATTATTTTTTAGATGCATTCATAATCAACAGCTCGTTAAACTTATTTTTACTTGAGCTATTTAACCAGATTCTATAAGCACCCCAACATAATACAAGAAGCATGCCGTGGTCAGAAGCTGCTATACTGATTTTAAGTGAAGGACAGATGAACTAAGAGAATGGATATTCAAGAAGCAAAACCTTGTGGCAGAGAAAAATCAGTCTTTGAAGTTTCTGAGAATGGAATTCAAATTGTGACTCTGTCACATACGTGACTACAGGTAAGTTATTTCTCTTCAAGTATAAAAATGGGGAGTAATTAAGACTGAACATACGGATTACTATGAAGATGAGGTAAAATATTAGTCTACGACTCTTAAAGCATAATTTTCTGCACTTCCTCTAAAATGCTGCCAAGCAGCAGAGCACTCTCTTTCAAAAAATTGCAAATCTCTCTACCAAATCATCCATGGCAACAAAACAGGAAAGAAGAAAAAAGATGCTGCAAGGCCCCCACAGACCTGGAGGTCAGCTGAGAAAACATCAGACAGAACATGGCATCCTGGGTGATACCTAAACAGAATGGCAAAGCCCACAGACGAAAGAGGAGGCATGAAAAGCAGCACAGAAAAGAAAGTGGACAACGTAGCTTTAGAACTTAGAACTGCGTGGGGGGCAAACTTCAGAAGCACCTTAGTGCGATGGTGAGATAGTGAATAGAACTAAATTCAGACTAAAAAGCCAGAGCTTTTCATTTCAAAGAGAGGGACCGAAGGGCCAGGCTGGTTTATGTTTCAGGAAAGCTCCATAGAACTTCACAATCTTCGGGAATTCCCCAGGGTGTACAAGTTCAATAAAAGAAAATTGGCTTAAAGGACTCAGAACTAAGTGAATATCTCAAGATTAGTTAGGTAGTCCACTTCTCTCCTTCCTTAGCTCTTTACACTGGACACGTGAAAGAATCAGAAACAAAACTAAATAGTTATTAAGGAGATAGAAAAGTTTACAGGCAAGTACTATGTGTGAAACTCTCAGGATAAGATTATAAACAGAGTTTCAAAGAATCCCTCCTTTTTAAAAAAGAATAGGTTATGAGGTGATTAGCACTTGGCCACATGGTAGATGGGAACAGAAATTTTTTAAACAATGATTTTTTTTTTGCTTTATTTTCAGGATTCTTACATTACATGTGATGCTGGGTCTATACAATTTATAAAGAAAAAACCTAAGTGAAATATTTGTAATTATCCAGAGGATTTGAATATTTATAATAGCCAGTTTCGATAATACCCCTCAACAACATTAGCCGTTTCTTTTTATTCATGTTTCTTGAAAGCACAAGCTTTATCTGACCTTTTGATAAACAGTGTTAAGATATTTAAAACAGACATAAGAAAGAAAAGAGTAGAATTCTTTCTTGGAATAACATGTGGACTTTGGCTTCAAAGTCTTCAGGCAGAGAAGAGATATGAATGGGGGCTATTCTTATCAGTTAGTACATGAAACATTGTGTATTTTGTAATAATAGTGTTTGTCATAAACTCTAAGACGTATGTTTTTAATAAAAGATAAAAGCAAATACTTATGCAGAAAGCACATGTTCCAGTTACTGTTTCTAGTGTTTTGCATATGTTAAAATGTTTCATCTCCAGGCAATTCTGTGAGGTAGGAACTATTATACCAATTATATAGATGAAGAAATTGAGGTACATAACAAGTTGTTGTACATAACAAACCTCCTGAAATTACTCAGCTGGTGAGTGGCAGGGAAGAGGTTTAAACACAGAGAGCATAGCTGCGTATAGCATAGGGCCACTTGTGTCTTACTTGATTTCGTTCAGAACAAAGTGGCAGAGGAAGCAAGTCTGTCTGCTGTTGATCAGAAACCAAAATCTTAAAATGTAAATATATGTACTATCCTTATAGTAGGCTATAACACTTACTCTCTCCTCTCAGATGAATTTTTTTTCCTTGTTGAAACATTTGCCCAACTGTAGCAATATTCGTAACCATACATTGTCATTTATTTTAATGCAGTTGTTCTTTTGATACAAAAGGAAGGTTTAACCTATGAATAAATGGCATGGGGAGGGCAAAGAGCTCAAAGAGTACCACAGTTGGAAACAGGGTTTTACCACATTGAGAGAATGTTGGTGAGACACAGAAATGTGCATTATAACTCAACAACAATGGGACAGAAGAGGAGAGCAATAGAGAACTCAGGGGGAAATCTGGGTTGGTATCTTAGGTCACCTTGTATAAGTCACTAATTTCTCTTGAGCTTCTAGTTTCTTCATTGTAAGGTGGGAATAATCGCGGAAGTTCCCTTATGTGGTAGTTGTAAAAATTAAAAGAGACAGTTCAATAAATTGTAGCTGTTATTAACATTATACACATAATAAGGGGAATAAGGGATATTAAAAATTATACTTGACTTTTTTTAAAGAGATTTAATAAATGAATAAAATAGTACCTTATAAGAAGTTGAAGACTACCACAGGAGTTGGCATAATCTCCCAAATCAGAGAAATACAGATGCTAATTCTTTTACTTTTAAGGGCAAAACTAATTGTTTTTGTTAGTTGATTTGCCAAACCTATTTGAACTCTTTATGAAAGAGGAGCATAAGAAAAACTAAAATATTATAGACCTTTATGTGTTCATAAGTCAATCTACGTGTGTGTGTGTGAATATATATTTAAAATTTATTCTATGACCACAAAGTCACAACCATAGTTCACATTTGTATACAGAACTTTAGTATACACAATTAGCGGTAGAGATCTTTATGATTTTATGGAGTTTTTGGTTTCAGTTTTTAAATGACCTTTCTCAAAATTTACAGTAAATGTATATGAAACATTTAAGATCCCTTGTCTTTGTAAACAGCTTAGCCAAAGCCTAGCTTAGAGATACTTGACTTCATGCCTACAGTTCTAAGTCAGTGTGTACACTGTTTAAAAGGTATAGAATGGGTCCTCTGGTGGTTTTATGTTGATAGGTGATACACGAAAAACCTCTTAATAGTTTCCTATTTACTTACATTTCACAATAATGATTTCCTTTTAAAGCAGGGATTTACAATTTTATTTTGAAGCATTTTTGAATTTTTAAATGTTAAATTTTCAAAATTAATTATTTAAAAAGTGCATTAAATTGTTATTTAAGCAATATTAAAATCCACAAATAACAGGAATTAGGGAAACATTGGAAAGTACCAAGCATTTAAACTTTAAATAAATATAAACCACTTTTCCAAGTTTCTTTTTGAAAACAGCATTTTGTATCATGTAATTTTCTATTGTATTTCAAGAGTTTAATAAAACACAATCATCACCAACTGAATAAACTATTTCAGTTGGCTATTCAGTGTGTGTAGGTAAAAATAACCTGTTTAATTTTCTTTGCATGTGTATGTATGTGTGTGTGTGTTCTTCAGTTCATATTTAAAGAGATATATACACAGTAATTACAATCCAAATATCATTCACCACTAAAATCCTAACCATGTGTGTCTTTTTCTCTTTTCAACTATAAAAAACTGAGAATTTGATTTTAAATAC
Organism: Callorhinus ursinus; assembly: GCF_003265705.2. Lineage (NCBI taxonomy): Eukaryota > Metazoa > Chordata > Mammalia > Carnivora > Otariidae > Callorhinus > Callorhinus ursinus. Next base: position 37,735,282 of record NW_027397065.1, read on the forward strand.
ATTTCATTTGAATTAAAAACTTTTGACTTCTCTGATTCCAACATTACGCTCTCACATGTATTGCCAAACCAACAGAAAGTGCACTCAGGGACAGACAGACAGACAGACAGACACACACACACACACACACACACACACTCAAAACACCACTTTGCCCCAACACCCCAACAGTTCCACAGTTCTAATTAAAAGCTGCCTTTTGTTAAGCAAATTAGGAGTTACAATAAAGTGGAGGGAGCATGTGAAATGAATAATTAACATTGTATAGACTTCAGCATCATAATTAAGATTAAATGCCGCATATATTCAAACTAGATTAGCACAGCCATTGAAAGCAACGATGTGCTCAGTGGGAGAGTATGCTTTTGCTAAATAATGTTTTATGAAGAATATTCTAAAAACATTGCGCACAAAGTTGTCATATATAAAATGATTAAAGTTTTATACAAAAGCAGCTGTAATTCCAGTAAATGAAGTAATTTCATTTTCCTGCTGTTTTCACCTTTAGGAACACACTGTAAATGGAAAGGAACTCCATGTGATATCTTATTAAATAGAGTATGAATCCCCTTGTTTGAGATTAATGAACTCTCACTACATAAATTTGGGGTAACGGACAGCTCTAGGTACTTAACCTTACTTATTTCTTTGATATCCCATGGAAAGATTTATTTTAACTCTTTACTTAATGCATCCCTCAGTCTTGCTGGCAAGTATTTTGGGAGGCATTACGCAACATAAACACTGATTTAATCTTTACCTGATTCTTTCTTGGATCATGCCATAATTCCTGAAAACTCACGCTGGACAATAGTCATATATTTCCATAGCATGTACATTTCACTAATGCTGATAACTAGAAACCTTTATGATGAGATCAAACTTGATTCTCAACACTTTTATTCCCTTTTCTCCTTTGCTATTTCCCCCCAAATTTCAACAAACTAGAATTTTAAAGCAAAATGTGATTTTTACACTAATTTTATTGGTTATAGTCTTTTCCTGACTAACCTACTTCTGCATTTTGTTATTGACCTGGAACTGTTTAAAAAGAAAAAAAATTCAATCTAGTCCTATGATAATATTATCAAATTTTTTTTCCGCTAAGCTCTATGCCCAATGTGGGGCTCAAACTCATGACCCCAAAATCAAGAGTCGCATGCTCTACAGACTGAGCCTGCCAGGCACCCCAATATTTATTATCAAGTTAAAAGGACAAAATGAATAAAAAGATTCAAAACTTATGTTTAAATGAAATGTAATTTTACACAAATAGATTTATTTTGAAATCAGAAAATCTATACCCTGAATCAGTAAAAATCATATGCTCAAAGTGGTCAAGTACTGAATAAGTAACCCACCAAAAACATTGAAAGAATAGGTAGCAAGATTTACACATACAAAATTTTAAGCATCTCATTATTTCAAGATCTCATTATTTTGGTCTGTGGAAAAAAAAATCCCCTTATAATGTTAAGATAAAAGTTATACTATTGGGAGATATCTATTCAGGAGAGAAAAAGGGGAAAATAGTAATTTTTGTTTTTTGTACATTTTTTTCTTCCTATAATTACTTAAAAATATTGCAATATAAAATATTCCAAACAGCTTTTAGAAAGAAACAATTCAGGGAATGCATTTTTTTAATTAATTAATTATTTTTGTCAGTCATTTGTGGAATGGGTAGGGGAGAAATGGGAGGAAGAAAACAGTTCCTTTAAGAAAATAGTATGATTAGTCAGTATGATTATTTAAAACAGAGAAGAATCTGAGATTTAATTCACCTTTTTCAGGTACTTGTTTTATCAAAATCATACTAAATTTGATTTCAGTGTAGGGTTGCTATAAACTGAGGGACAGACTTCTAAAAAATTACTTATCCTACTTTCCTTGATGACAAATTCTTCTCTGAAAATAGAATTCAGTACTCTAAAAACAAAACAAACCAAAAAAGAAAGATTTTGAATACTAAACTAAAAGCTGTCACTCTGTCTCATTCATTATAAATAAACCAAGGGGAAATACTAACACATAATTCATTAAATGTCTATTAAATATATACCAGACAAAAAATTAGAAAAAACCTCAAATTATGGAATTACTAAGAACTCATCAGTTTTATTTCTTTCTTTTACACCAGCTAATGCTAGAAGACAGTCGTGCAAATAATGGAAAGAATAGGTAACAACAACAAAAAATTGAGCTGATAAGGTTTAAAGAGGAAAAAAATGCAGTTATTATCTTTCTGACAATTAAACAAATTCCCTTTTTAAAATTGTATTAGTCACCAGTTTTGATGTAAAAAACATTATTGCTTTATGGATTCAAGCATTAGGATGAAAGTTAGATACTATTACTATAACTATAAATTACATTTATTGCAACATAATTACAGGTCCTACAAGTAGGTAGCACTAATAGTCTTATCAATTACAGTGCCATAAACATTGTTTATGGCAGCATAAATATTGATATTAATGTAATCAAGAATCAATAGCGGTTATTCAAAGTGTCATGCAAAATATAACTAACTTGTTAGATGAAATACTTAAATTTTAGCCTAAGTGAAATGTATATTCCATGCAAGGAAATTCTGTGTCAGGTCTAATCTCATTTAAATATTGATTACAAATGAAAAGAAAAACTGTATTCACTGGAAATTCTGGGCATGGCAAAAGTTTTTATTTTACAAAATAAAATTTTATGATTTTATATTTTTTATTTTTATTATAATACATAATAATTTTATTATTTTATTTTATTTTGCACTAAAAAACAGTATAAATAGATACATGCAACAGTGATTTTCAGATCAGTATGAATGAGTCTCATGAAGCAATTAAACCCAAACACAGTACTCCATTTTACTCTTGGTAAAACTAACTTGAGAAAAACACTAACAACATTGTTGGTGTTCCTATATCAAGATTCTACTTAATTCTACTGCTGTAAAAAGAAGATTCTAATATGGACACCAAAATTCTTGCCGCTTGGTGTGCATGCCCTATATAATCCCCTCCCCTTGAGTATACGTAGGCCTTATCTAATCAGATAGTTTTACAAGATGATCTAGAGGTGAGAGAGGAGGGAGAGAAGTCAGAGTTCTTAAGCTGCAGTGAATGGTCTCCTGTTACTCCTAAAATGAGCAAAATTACATGTTTTGGGGCATCTCACATGGCACGGAACAGCAGGATGCCTCTATAAGTTGAGAGCAAGCAGCAAGTAAATGGGGTCCTCACTGATAGAACTGAAAGGAAATGAATTCTGCCAATAACCAGTGAGACTTCAAGGGGACTCTGAGCCTCAGATGAAAATACAAATCCAATCCGCACCATTATTGTGGCCTGATAAAACCCTGAGTAAGACCCAGATAGCCCACACCTAGACTTCTCATCTATGGGACTATGATGTACTAAGTGATGTTCTTTTAAGTCTCAAGTCTGTACTAATTTGTTACATAGCAATACAATAGAAAAACTAATATGCCTGCTTTACCGCTTCTGTCTAAAAATCTACTTATTTCTTCTGCTTACCTGTTCTAGAATTAAAACAATTGAAAAGTTAAGAAACCACCGTGTTTTCCCTGATTCTCCATACTTGTTCCAACTCACAGTGAAATCTAAGATTTCATGCCTCCAGTTTGAAATGTGGGTGCCCATGCTGATTGTACCATCAGAAGGTTATCTACAAACACTGATGATGTTTGCATATGCACGATGCATAAACGTAACCTTCACTGGTATGTACACACAGAGTCATTTAACTTTGAAAAAATCAAGTTGGAAGGATCATAGCATTAAACCTACGTAAACTTTAAATTCAAGTCCAAACCGTAGGAACAAGCCAGATGTGTGTCACCCTATTAGTGGGTAACAGAATAAATTAGTTGTTTTAAAACTCAAATAGGATTTCCTCTCTCAAATTCTCCATTTTACAAGAAAACAGGTCTAAGAGAGTTGAAGTATATTCCCTAATTTCACCCAAACAGTAACATGGTCTAGAAGTATCACACTTTCAAGAAAAGAAGGGGAAACAAACTTATTATCTATCATATGCCATGTACAGACTAGATGCTTTTACCATTTAATATCCTATAATTATCTGCCACATTTGTAGGGCAGATTAGAAAGAACAATACCAAAAGTCTGAAAGTCAGGTAGTGTCAATCTATGAACCAACAAATGTAACATAAGAGGGAGTACTATGGAGAGTGGAGAACTGGGAGTGCATACCCATTCAAATGCTGAAAAAAAACCGACAAATTTTGAAAAATCCACTCATGACCAATTGAAACATACTGTTCCTATGGGCTAGTAAGAAAAATATAGTGAAATGGCTAGGAACACAGACTTTATAATTTGAGTTCAGGAAACCCTGTTAGTAAATTACCTAATCTCTCTAAGCTTCAGTTTCCTCACTTTTAAAATGGTAAAATATACTGTCTATTCTGAAGCAGTCATAATAATTAAATCAGATAATACAGGTAAAACAATGAGAATACTGGCAGACTAATAGACCTTAATATAACTAGTAGAAATTAATCAGAACAGTGGTGATTGAGTAATAAATAGTATCAACACTGAAGTCTATTTTCTCAACTCCCATCATTTCTTGCTACTGGGGGTTGTATACTATATAATCTTCTGGTCAATTCCATATATACACACATACACACATATGTATATGTACACACATGTATCTCAACCACTGAATTGTTGCTATCTGTATTCTTTGTATTTGTCCTTGCCTACCAATTTCTGGATGGAAGTACTGATATTGCTACATCATTTGAAATCATTCTGATTATAATCACCCTGATCTAATATAGTTCAGAAGGCAACACTCCCTCTCTCTCACCCCCAGCACATACACCATACACAGGCAGGTACACAGTTGAGCAATTTGTGAAGGAATCAATACTTCTGAAATATCTCTTATTCCCTCCTTGTGGGAACATTAGTCTAAATCAGAGGTTTTCAACTTGTAGACCATAGACCAGATTTGGCTAACGAATGTTTTACTTGACTAGAACAGTGTTGGTTCTTGCTGTGATATAGAAAAATCAATACATATTTTTTGAAGTATTATTTTAAATTTTCTACCCTTTTAGAAGGGGTTTCATTATTTTTTAAATTTTAATTCCTGTATAGTTTACATACAGTATTATTTTAAGTTTCAGGTGTATAATAAGGTGATTCAATAATTCTATACATTTCTCAGTACTCATCCGAAGTGTATTTGATTCCCCTTCACCTATTTTACCCATCCACTCCAGCTGCCTCCCCTTTGGTAACCATCAATTTTATTCTCTATAGTTAAGAGTCTGTTCCTTTGTATGTCTCTTTTTTGTTTCTTAAATTCTACATAAAAATGAAATTATATAGCATTTGTCTTATCTGATTTAATTATTTCACTTAGCATTCTACCCTCTAGATCCACCCCTGTTGCTGCAAATGGCAAGATTTCTTCATTTTTTTATGCTGAGTAATATTCCATTGTTTATATATACACCCCATCTTCTTTATCCATTTTTCTATTGATGAGTACTTGGGCTGCTTCCATAATTTGCCCATGGTAAATAAAGCTGCAGTAAACATAGGGATGCATGTATCTTTTCAAATTAATGTTTTTGTATTCTTTGGGTAAATACCCAGTAGTAGAATTACTGGATCATAAGGTAATTCTAGTTTTAATTTTTTTTGAGGAGCCTCCATACTGTTTTCCACAGTGGTTGCACCAATTTGCATTCCCACCAACAGAGCTAGAGGGTTTCTTTTTCTCCACATCCTCACCAACACCTGCTTTTTGTGCTTCTGATTTTAACCATTCTGACAGGTGTGAGGTGATATTGTGGTTTTGATTTACATCTCCCTGATGAGTGATGTTGAGCATCTTTTTGTTTGCCTTTTGGCCATCTGTAGGTCTTTGGAGAAATGTCTATTCACGTCTTCTGTCCATTTTTAATTGGATTATTTGAATTTTGGTGTTTTGTATAAGTTCTTTATATATTTTGGATACTAACCCTTTATCAGATGTCATGTGCAAATATGCACCCACCCTGCCTTCAAATGATCTAACAATTCTGAAAATTATTTAGGAAGCAGATATTTAAAAATTAGGGTTTGAAATAATGTTGTTTGAATAATGTTGAAATTGCATGCTGATGGCATTGTTTCTTACCTCAGTGTCCTAGAGGACCTTGATAAGTTAGAAGTGACGAAGTTGAAAATATCCCATTTTTTATATGTTTAATAAATTAAATTTGCCCAGGATTAGCTTATTAGCTTACATTTTTTTCTAGAAAAAACTCAGTGAGATTTGGAAATGTTCATAGCAATTTCAGACTTTTAAATTTACTTATATATGCATATGTATATAAATTTATTATTCATAATGTATATATTCAGAAAGAGGACTAACTTCATTGTATTTGTGGTATTATCTAAGCACTGACATTTTCAGAGACTTAGGAATAATCTGACCTTCACAACACTTTGTTCTAAAGATTTGTACCTAGAAATAATTTGCCATAGTGCTAAAATGTTTCATTCCTTCAAGACTTTGGTTAAAGTTACCTCATAATGAAGAATTTTGCCCAATCACATTAGGATTCAATCAATTATTTGAAAATTGAATTAAAGTTCAGAGAAAAACTTTCTACTGATACAACAAAAAGATTTCCCAAATGCCCAATTGCTATGGTGTTCTGTGAGTACATTTGCAGCTGTTGCATACCCTGTATTGCCATCCAATTTTAAAAAATTATTATGAAATATATATTGTTGTTGCTGTTGTTGTTGTTTGGAACAGACTACGTAATGTAATCCCTATAATTTATTGCTGAAATATAGGCTACTGTCTTTTAAATGTCGGGCTGAGTCCTAATGAGTCACTGAGTCACTAAGATGACTTCTCACCCAAATTTTTAATTACTATATTGATATGTTGGTAAATACTCAATGCACATGATTTTAAAATGTTAAACATAAAGGGACATTCTAATCACCCATGAAAACATGGAGGAAAAAATCAGAGTTTCCAATATAATAATGTGTTAAAAGTTCAGGGAAGTTTAACACCAGTTAATAACAATCAGGTAATTTATGCTAGTTTCACGGTTAGGGTTAAGTACTCTAGCAAAAGCACTTGTTCACCTTAGAGATTAGGTTTCATTTCCAACATAATCCTCAAATTAAAAAGATACACATGTTGCCATCAGCCCTGTTTCTTATGCACAGTAGCTCCCATTGTCCTAAAGTGTCCCCTTGGGTCATCTTGCTATGGAAGCAGTTAACATTTTTTCAACATTTGTAACCTGAAACTGCATAGCTGGAAATCAGTACACAGCTCTGCATACTTAGTATGTTTAATTACAGGTTCAAAAATTACAAGGCAGTGGGGGTCAAGATTATCCCAGAACAAACCATCAAATTGACAAAACTTGGGGCTATGGTACTTTGTGGTAGTCCATAAGCTTATTTATGCAACTCCTATAGATATAAATATAGAAACAGATATATAGATCTCTTACACCAGGCCAACGTTTTAAAAATAAGAGGTTTTCTATTTTTCTTTTTTTTTTTGCCCCCACTAAGAATTCTAGTTTAGGGCCATGTTAATGCTTCCCTTTAGAAATCTACAGGGAGGTTTAACCTTCAGATTAACTTGAATACCCAATGGTATTCAGGCTGTCAGGAAAGGTTGTAGAAAGACTCTGATAATAAAGTATTCAAGGAGGTTATTTGCATAAACTGTCTTCCTTAAACTAAATATTAAAAATGGTATTTTTACCCAAAGCCAAAGTAGTAAGCAATTAAAATCTGAACCCTATTTCCACGGCTACCACTCTATAAAGAAGCTGTCTTGTTTATATAACTGCCTCCAATTCTTGTTTCAAGTGTCCCGTTAGAGGTCCCTATATGCACACAATTAGAAATGTACATGCAGAGTACAATCTGGGATTTGTGATGATGTCAAAAAGATAAGGTCTGTTAATTAGTTTGCTAGGGTTGCCCTAAAAAAGACTAAGTATATTAAACAACAAAATTTATTTTCTCATAATTCTGGGGGATAAAAGTCAAGGTATTCAGCAGGGTTGGTTTGTTTTGAAGCCTTTTTCCCTGGCTTGTAGATGGCCATCTTCTTCATTTGTCTTCACATGGTCGTGTGTGTGTGTGTGTGTGTGTGTGTCCCCTAATTTTCTTTTATAAAGACACCAGTCACATCGGGTTAGGGCCCACCATCTTAACCTAATTTTTATTTAATTACCTTTTTAAAGACCCTTTCTCGAATTATAGGCATTTTCTGAGGTACTGGGGGGTTAGGACATCAACATATGAATACTGAGAGGACTCAACTAAGCCCATAATAATCTATAAGGAAAGACTGCTATAATTGGAGATTGCAGCTCATAGATTGTTTTTTAAGATATATTTCTTTGAGAGAGAGAGAGAGAGAGAACCCTCAAGAGTGGAAAGAGGACCAGAAGGAGACAGAAAGAGAATCCTCAAGAGGACTCCCCACTGAGCACAGAAGGAAAACAGGGCTCAATCCCAAGACCCTGAGATTGTGACCTGAGCCAAAATCAAGTCAGACATTCAACAAACTGAGCCACTCAGGCACCCTACAGCTCAAATATTTTTAAATTGATGATTGCACTTATAATTCACATTATTTTTATTCTTACTTTGGCTCATTATCAAATATGTATAAAGTGTACAAAGTGTTTCTCTATTTAAAATGAATGAGCTTAGATATTTACAATTGTTAGATCTACTTGTTGGATAGACCCTTTAAGTAGGATATAGTGTCCTTCCTCATCTCTTATTACAGTCTTTGGTTTAAAATCTAATTTGTCTGATATAAGGATTGCCACTCCGGCTTTCATTTGGTGTCCATTAGCATGGTAATTGGTTTTCCACCCCCTCACTTTCAGTCTGATCTGGGAGTGTCTTCTGGTCCAAAATGAGTCTCTTGCAGACAGCATATCGATGGGTTTTGTTTTTTTTATCCAATTTGATAGTCTGTGTCTTTTGATTGGGGCATTTAGTCCATTTACATTCAGGGTAACTTTTGAAAGATAAGAATTTAGTGCCATTGTATTGCCTGTAAGGCGACTGTTACTGTATATTGTCTGTGTTCCTTTCTGCTTTTTTACTTTTAGGCTATCTCTTTGCTTAGAGGAGCCCTTTCAATATTTCTTGTAGGGCTGGTTTTGTGTTTGCAAATTCCTTTAGTTTTTGTTTGTCCTGGAAACTTTTCATCTCTCCTTCTATTTTCAATGACAGCCTAGCTGGATATAGTATTCTTGGCTGCATATTTTTCTCATTTAGTGCTCTGAGTATGTCATGCCAGTCCTTTCTGGCCTGCCAGGTCTCTGTGGATAGGTCTGTTGCCAATCTAATGTTTCTACCATTGTAGGTTCCATATCTCTTCTCCTGAGCTGCTTTCAGGATTTTCTCTTTGTCTCTGAGACTCCTAAGTTTTACTATTAGATGTCGGGGTGTTGACCAATTTTTATTGATTTTGAGGGGGTTTCTCTGTGCCTCCTGGATTTTGATGCCTGTTTCCTTCACCAAATTAGGGAAGTTCTCTGCTGTAATTTGCTCCAATATACCTTCTGCTCCTCTTTCTCTTTCTCCTTCTTCTGGCATCTCAATTATTCTAGTGTTGTTTCATCTTATTCATGAAAGAAATCGAGGAAGACACAAAGAAATGGAAAAACGTTCCATGCTTACAGATTGGAAGAACAAATAATGTGAAGATGTCAATGCTACCTAGAGCTATCTACACATTCAATGCAATCCCTATCAAAATAGCATCCACTTTTTTCAAAGAAATGGAGCAAATAATCCTAAAATTTGTGTGGAACAAGAAAAGACCCCAAATAGCCAGAGGAATGTTGAAAAAGAAAAGCAAAGCTGGTGGCAACACAATTCCAGACTTCAAGCTCTATTACAAATCTGTCATCATCAAGACAGTATGGTACTGGCACAAAAACAGACACATAGATCAGTGGAACAGAATAGAGAGCCCAGAAATGGACCCTCAACTCTGGTCAACTAATCTTTGACAATGCAGGAAAGAATGTCCAATGGAAAAAAGACAGTCTCTTCAACAAATGGTGTTGGGAAAATTGGACAGCCACATGCAGAAGAATGAAACTGGACCATTTCCTTATACCACATACAAAAATAGATTCAAAACAGTTGAAAGACCTAAATGTGAGACAGGAGTCTATCAAAATCCTAGGGAGAACACAGGCAGCAACCTCTTCGACCTCAGCTGCAGCAACTTCTTCCTAGAAACATCGCCAAGGGAAGGGAAGCAAGGGCAAAAATGAACTATGGGGACTTCATCAAGATAAAAAGCTTTTGTACAGCAAAAGAAACAGTCAACAAAACCAAAAGACAACCGACAGAATGGGAGAAGATATTTGCAAATGACATACCAGATAAAGGGCTAGTATCCAAAATCTATAAAGAACTTATGAAACTCAACACCCAAAGAAAAAATGATCCAATCAAGAAATGGGCAGAAGGCATGAACAGACATTTTTCCAAAGAAGACATCCAAATGGCCAACAGACACATGAAAAAGTGCTCAACATCGCTTGGCATCATGGAAATCCAAATAAAAACTTCAGTGAGATACCACCTCACACAAGTTAGAATGGCTAAAATTAACAAGTCAGGAAACGACTGATGTTGGTGGGGATGTGGTGAAAGGGGAACCCTCCTACGCTGTTGGTGGGAATGCAAGCTGGTGCAGCCACTCTGGAAAACAGTATGGAGGTTCCTCAAAAAGTTGAAAATAGAACTACCATATGACCCAGCAATTGCACTACGGGGTATTTACCCCAAAGACACAAATGTCGTGATCTGAAGGGGTATGTGCACCCCGATGTTCATAGCAGCAATGTCCACAATAGCCAAACTATGGAAAGAGCCAAGATGTCCATCGACAGATGAATGGATAAAGAAGATGTGGTATAGATATACAATGGAATATTATGCAGCCATCAAAAGGAATGAAATCTTGCCATTTGCAATGATGTGGATGGAACTGGAGGGTATTATGCTGAGCAAAATAAGTCAATCAGAGAAAGACATGTATCATATGACCTTACTGATATGAGGAATTCTTAATCTCAGGAAACAAACTGAGGGTTGCTGGAGTGGTAGGGGGTGGGAGGGATGGGCTGGCTAGGTGATAGACACTGCGGAGGGTATGTGCTATAGTGAGCGCTGTGAAGTGTGCAAGACGGTTGAATCACAGACCTGTACCTCTGAAACAAATAATACATTATATGTTAAAAAAAATAAGAAGAAAATAACAGGAGGGGAAGAATGAAGGGGGGGAGATCGGAGTGGGAGACGAACCATGAGAGACTATGGACTCTGAGAAACAAACTGAGGATACTAGAGGGGAGGGGGGTGGGGGATGGGTAGCCTGGTGATGGGTATTAAGGAGGGCGCGTTTTGCATGGAGCACTGCGTGCTATATGCCAACAATGAATCATGGAACACTACCTCAAAAACTAATGATGTAATATATGGTACGCAAACGATGAATCATGGAACACTACATCAAAAACTAATGATGTAATGTATGGTGATTAATATAACATAATAATAAAAATAAATAAATAAAATAAATAAAGTAAAATGAATGAGCTGCTAACTTTTCAGTACCCTAAACACTGAATCTTTCTAAACAGCTGTTAAGATCTTTTTACAGGTTCCCCCCCAATTTTTTTTTTTTTGCAGACCAATATACTTGGACAATAATATTGCCTTAATACTTTCTATCTTTGGATTATGATTACAGGTACAACTTCCAGACCATGATACTCTGGAAGTAATCATGGTAGGATGCTCCAATCTTGGATATAAAAACTGAGGGATGACAAAGCTGCTACGGTATACATTTTGTTCAGCAGCAAGTCTTCTTGAGGTTTTCAGTGAGAATGTTTAGTGTTTCCCAGAACAAAATCCGTCTTTACTTGCTGTATACAGAAAGGCATTTGGCTCTGAGGGCATTGAGTTAATTGGCAACTTGTAGAAAGAAATTTGCTTTCTACATGCCAGAGACCTTAGGGTATATAGTAACTAGTGGACAAAAGACTTACAGGGCTGATATTCCAGAAACTTTAAGAAAATTAATTATACCACACAAATATTCAGTCAAAAGATAGATATAGAAGCTCATCACTATTCTTTCTAAATACCCAGCTTGTTATAGCAGAATACCTTGTTTTATATGACTATAGTTAATGATCAACTTGCTATTTGTGTTACAAAAGATAAATGAAGTTAAATCATATTTAGATGATTTAATAGATAATTATATATTTTTAAATTATTAATGCAAACATAATGCCAGGAAAATGTAAATAATTAATGATGTACTTATAAATAATTTCTATTAGTGAAATAGATTAGGAAAATGATTTGTCCTTACTAGTGGGCTCATAAATATTTAACAATAAATACTACTGACATCTTTTAGATTCACCTCAAAACCCTAACATTTAACCCTCTGTTTATAATATGGAGTGCATTTTTAAAATGCAAAAATTGTGTACTTATGTGTAATCTTTATTTACTTCAGATAATTTAAAAATGATTTTAAATGGATGGATGGAATATAAACATTATCCCGACTGTATTTAATAAAGAGGGCATTTTTTTAAGTTTTAAATCTGGAAGATGCGAAAATGTATGTGTTCATTGAAACATCCGTTAATTTTATAGTTCCAATCCATAGCACGCTCAATTTATATATTCCATAACATTATACATCATGTTAAAGAAAACATAAATATGTCTTAGGAACCTATTTATGTAGTTGCTTTTCCAACAGTAATGCTTACAACAGACCCCAATACATGTTCAGCAAGGGAGATAGCTCTTGTGGGTAGTTTACCTACACACTCACCCTTGTAGTAAATAAGCAGGGATTTGCTGGTGTGGTTAAGTAGTGGTTACTTGCAAAAAAGAAAAAAAAAGGAAAAAAAATGGGGGGCAACTATCATGTAACCAGCTTCTTCAGAAAAGGAAATGCTTGCAGAGCCAGAATAGCAATGGCCAGCTGTCATCCTTGAACTGGAAAGTCTTTAAGTCCTTATTAGAGTATGTATGCTTCTCATTTGATCTAACAGTTTCTGAATCTTAACCATTAAAAAGACCTCATGATCTCTAACTAGGTTTGTTCTTGTTTTTCTACCATTTAACATTAACTTTATGGTGACCTCACAGTATATCATGGATCTATACAAACCTTTAGTACACATGTAACTGTACATGTAACTAGATATTACAAATATAAACTACATTTAAGTATTATGTAAAATATTAAAATATGTTTTATATAAATGTGTATAAATATCTTTATCTTAAGATATTCATATCATGAACTCCTCCATTTTTTTTCTTTTCAATTATCCCTTCAATAACTACCTCTGTTTCATGATATAATATTTAACTATTCAAAAAGTCCAATTGATCTCATAAATTCAATGGTGATTTTTTATGTTATCTTTGATTTCTCTGTTCTAATTCATGATTTACTCATCTCTGTTCAGATCCATTATAAGTTGATTTAATAATTTACTTATAGTTTTCTTTCCACCAGCCATCTTTTTTTCCAAGGATTTTTTTCAGTGGGCCAGATATGGAGAAGTCAGTATTCTTTTCTTGTGAATCCTTAAAATAAGATCAGTTTACTGTTACTAGGCAATTTGTTTCTTGTTCTTTTATCATGTTATATGAACAGTTAGAAGCCTTTGCTGTTCTTGTTATTGATGCATTTTTGTATCTTTTATGATTTTATTTTTTTCTATAATTAGGTAGTACTCTATCCCTGAGGAGATATATGGAGACTGAAAATTCACCGAAGGCATGATTTTTGTTATATACATATTGTATGCCCTTCTTATAGCAAAATAACCATTTGATAAGGGTTTATTAAACAATAAAAAAGAAAAGGTGTTGAGGACTATATGGGACAAAATAGAATTAGACAGAGTAAGCCACATTTCACAAGGGATATATTATATTTATGAAACTTAGCAGCCATTATTAAGCAAAACTACATGAGATGCAAGGAGATTTAGCAGAAATACAGTGATAATAGAAGGATAAGAGATTTTAATATACCACTCTCAGCACACAACAGATCAAAGTACACAACAAATGAGATAAACAACAACAAACATAAGAGATGGAAAATCTAAACATAAAGATAAATCTTATGAATATATATTGAAATTTACACCCTTATTACAGAGAATACACCTTCTCAAGAACAGTGGAAATTTGCCAGTTGGTCATATTCTAGGGTCAAACTGAGTTCTAAGTTCCACAAGGTAAAGTAATATAGACAACTCTGATCACAAAGCAACTAAAACTAGAAAATAGAAACAACAACTCAATTGAAAGTTAATATAAAACCTCTATTAAAAGACTACACTGGAAAGGGAAGCAAAAATTATGAAATTTCTAAGAAAACAAAACAAAGCTACATAATAGAATCTATGTGGTCCATTTAAAGCAGTAATGAGAGGAAAGTTCATAGTATTAAACAGTTTTATTAGGATAAATTAAAGAACAAAAGTATTCAGCTTAAAAAAAAAAAACAGCAAAATAAGCCAAAGACAGTACAAGAAGGGAAATAAAGAACTAAGATTAATGGGAAAAAAATAGAAAAAAAACGGTAACATAATAAATCATAATAAGTAGTAATTTAAATAAATCCAAATCCCTTTATTATAATATATAATTAATAAAACAAATTACTAGTAAACTTGTTTCAAGAAAATGAGGAGAAATCACACCTATACATATTAAGAAATGAACAGAAGAAGATATTGAAAGAGATATTTTCTTCTTCTTTTTTTTTTTTTAATGATGTATTTGAGAGAGAGAGAGAGAGAGAGACAGATTGCACCCTGGAGTGTGAGCAGGGGGGGTGGGACAGAGGAAGGGGCAGAGGGAGGAGGGGGTGAGAAGCAGAATCCCTGCTGAGCATGGGGCCCAGCTGGGCTTGAGGTCTCAGGGCTCCATCCCAGGACCCTGAGATCATAAGCTGAGCTAAAATCAAGATGCTTGTCCCACTGAGCCACCCAGGTGCTCCAAAAGAGGTAACATTCTCAAAAATCTTGAGACACATCTGCAGGTCACTAAGCAAAAAGATAAGGAAAAAAGTGAAAACTTAGATGAAATGCATAATTTTCTAAGTAAAAGCAGATACAAAAACGATTCCATTACAGAAGGAAAGCTTACACAGACCAATTTTTCATGGAAGAAACAGTGTTATTAAGGAACTGTTTTGCCAAGGTCCAGATGCTTTTTCAGAAGAATTCTAACAAATTTCATGACTTAGTTCCAATGCTAAGAGGTTCAAAAATGAAGACAAGCTTTCTAATTTCTTTTTACAAAGCTAATACAATGCCAATACTAAAATCTTATAGAGATAATAGCCCTCAGAAAAAAAATCTATAAATATTACTTAGAAAGTATCAATGTAAAAATAGTAAATGAAACAGTGAACAAACGTAAATCCCACATTAAGAAATAATATGCCATGACTAAGTGGAATTTACTTCAGAAGTACAATATTGGTCCAGCAAAAGAAATCCATTAGCATTATACAGTAGTGGAAACAAGACAGCAGGTCCAAATTTGAATCATGTATGTTAAGCCACACATCACCAAACCAGGACAGTTTATAGTTTTGGTTTTCCCAGGAAGAGAATCCTCAGTCAATCAGGAATCACCCGTTTAGAGCTAGTTAGGTATATCTATCTACCTGATGGACTCCTCTGTCCAAAAAGGGATGTGACTTTTCAGTAACGAACTAGCATTTTGCCTAATATAACTTTTTTCTTCCCACTCCATTCTGCCTATAAAACTTTTCCATCTTGTACCACTCCGAGGAGCTCTTTTCTGTTAGATTGGATGTTGTGAGATTCAAACAAAATTTTACTCAAACCCTCAAATATTTTAATATGCTTCTGTTTACCTTTTAACAGAGTATATATTAATATATATTTATCTATTAAGATATTTTAAAAATCACATTATCTCTAGAGATGCTGGAAAAGCTATAGACAAAATTAAACACTTACCCCTGATTAAGAAACAACACTGAATAAATGCAAATTGATTGATAAGTTAACACATTATAATGTTAATTGTTAGCCTTAAAGCCAGTATTTTGCTTAATCTAGAAACAGGAGAACATTTTCACTTAGATCAGAAAAAGGCAAAATGTCCACTATTTCCATATTTGAGAAATCATATAGAGGTATAAAGTTAAGAAAGAAAATTATCTCTGTTTGACATCTGATTCTATATTCACACAATATACTTCTGAAAGACAAATTAATAGGCCTGAAAAATTATGTACAATCTTAATAAACATGCCAAAAAGTATTTTTATGGAGTTAGGTAAGTTGATATGAAAGTTCATATGGAAATAAAGATGCAAAAATAATCGGGAAAAGATTAAGAAGAAAAACTACCTGGAGAGAGTAACTCTGAGTTGTGAGGGCATACTATGGAACCTCTAAAACAATGTGTCATTGGTGCATCAGCAGACAAACAGACCAGTTAAATGGAGCAGAAAAATCCAGAAATAGACCCAACTACATACACAAATTTCACATGCAATAAAGGTAGCATCTTAAATTACTGGGGCAGAGATAAAATTCTTAGTATTGCTGGGACAACTGGGTAGTCACTTCGAGAAAAATCAAATTAGACTCATATTTCACAGCATATATAAGAACGAATTCTAATGAATCAGAAATCTAAATATAAAATAAAAGTAAAGTAAACCATAGAAGTACTACAAGAAGAAACAATAGGTGATTTCCTTTTTAATTTAAGTGTAGGAAAGGTTTTAATTATGACTCCAAAATACAGAGATAAGACAGATTGATAAATCTATGTAAAAATTGTTATTTTTGCATTGCAACAAACACCATGAAAAAATTCAAAAGACAAATGAAAACGGGAGAAAATATTTGTCATATATATATGCAAGACGAAAAGTTAATAATGTCCTTAATATACAAAGAATTCTTAAAATTTGAGATAAAGGGTACCAAAATTCCCCCCAAAAATGAGAAAAAGACAGAGACAAACAACTGACAGGAAAGTTATAAAATGGTCCTTAGACTTAGGAAAAAATGTTCAAGACCGCTGATAACTGATGTAGAAATGCACACTAATATACTATTTTTGGCTATTTTAGCATGTTAAGATTTTTATTCAAAGATTTTATTTATTTATTTATTTATTTATTTATTTAAGAAAGAAAGAAAGAGGGAGTGATTGGTGGAGCGGACGGGGAGTGGTAGGAAGGAGTGGGGGAGTGAGACAAGTAGACTCCACCAAGAGTGCAGAGACCAAGGGGGGCTCAAACTCACAACACTGTGATCCTGACCTGAGCCAAAACCAAGTCTGACACTTAAAACGACTCAACCACCGAGGGGCTCCACGTTAAGACTTTTTTAAATGTAGGGATCCTGTGGGGATGACTGTGGAGAATTAGGCATTCTCATACACTGTTGGTAAAAAATCAAAATGGTAATGCTCTTTGTAGCTGAACATCATAATACCAAGTAAAATTACATGTGCTCTTAACTTTTGGTCCAACAGTCCCACCTCTAAGAATTTACCCTGGTGATACATCCTCAATAATATGAAACTATGTAGTACAATGTTACTCATTGCAGTATTATTTATAACTGCAAAATAGGAAAAACTCCCAAACATCCATACGTGGGAGAATGCTCAGTAAGAGATGGTACATCTACAAAACAGAGTACAATACAGCAATAAAAAAAAATGAGCAAGACTTGGTCAACTGATATAAAAAAATTTACATGATATATATTTTTTTTTAAAAAGCAAAAGAAAAAAACCCATAAATTATTAACTTTGTGTTTGATGGAAAGAGATAAGAGGGGCGCCCGGGTGGCTCAGTTGGTTAAACGACTGCCTTCAGCTCAGGTGACGATTCTGGAGTCCCGGGATCGAGTTCTGCATCAGGCTCCCTGCTCGGCGGGGAGTCTGCTTCTCCCTCTACCCCTCCCCCCTCTCATGTGCTCTCTCTCTCTCATTCTCTCTCTCAAATAAATAAAATCTTTAAAAAAAAAAAAGAAAAAGAAAGAGATAAGAAATATGCATCTGCTAAGTTGTGCAAAGCAAAGCATAACAAAACAAAACAAAAACCAAAAAAACACCTTGAGGTTTGCACCAAAAACTACAGAGGGTAGGTAGGAACAGAGGAAAACTGAGGGAAGGGGAACTGGGCAGAAAGGATGACAGGGAATGTCATTTCTTGAATATACTTTTTTTTTAAAGATTTTATTTATTTATTTGAGAGAGAGAGAATGAGAGAGAGCACGAGAGGGAAGAAGGTCAGAGGGAGAAGCAGACTCCCCACTGAGCAGGGAGCCCAATGCAGGACTCAATCCTGGGACTCCAGGATCATGACCTGAGCCGAAGGCAGTCGCTTAACCAGCTGAGCCACCCAGGCGCCCTTGAATATACTTTTTTATGTAGTTCTGATGTTTAGAACCATAATGATAACACACATACTCATAGGGTACATAAAAATTAAGATCAACAAGGATGTAAGGGAGACCCAAATTTAAATAGAAAGAGTAACAAACGAGCATACCTAAGTATTGCAAATGGAAACCATAACCATACTTGGGGACTTGGATAAGGTGATGAGGATGGTGGGCGTGGGGGGCTGGGGAACTAACCTATGTTACCGTAGAAAGCAGTGTGTTGATGGTACACAGTAAGTCCAAAAGACCAAAACAACTATGTAGAAATATTGTATTCCAGTCAATAAACTTGTTTTCCACAAGGGTATGGGTTTACAACTACCAAATTACTTTATGTGAATTGAACAAATAAAATGTGTGGTTAGTGTAATCCAGGTTCTTAGTGTTGGAGAAAAGATTTAACCAATAAAAAACAGGTAACACAAAATCACATTGTGATAGTCTTGTTAATTACATTATCCTATTTTAATCATGAAGAAACAAATAATCTCAAACTGAGGGACAAGCTATAACATAAATGGCTATTATTTGTTAAAATTGTAAAGCTCAAAAAAGACAAAGAAAGACTGAGGAATTAGCCCAGATTGGAGGGGAGTAGGAATATAAAATCACTGAATATAACGTGGAATTCCAGATTTGACCTTAGACCAAAAAAAGGACATTAGTGGGACAACTGGTGCAATTTTACTAAGGTTTGGATATCAGTAAAAAGAATGGTGTCAATGTTCATTTTCTGGTTTTGCTAATTTAATTGTACAATGGTTATATAAAGTATTAAAATTGGGGGAATTTGTGTAAAAGATAAACAGGACATACTTTTGTAGCATTTTGGCAGTTTTCTAAAACTGAAATCGTTTTTAAATGAACAGTGTACCTAAAAAAATATTTGAAAAAATAAGTGGTTGTTAATAAAATTGGACTTAGCCTGCAATGGCAGAAAAACAAACCAACAAGCATAAACAGAAGGTAAATAAAATATTTATACCATTACTGGTTTAGGGTATTGAGAAATTTATAAAATGTTCCCATAAGTCTTCTTTTCTGACTCTGCAATCTGACGTCACTTCTGAGAGTAAGGAACTTGGATTAAATTTTAATAAAAATCTTAATTTTTAAGAAAGGTGTTCATGTTACCAATGGCATGTCCTTTAGGATGACTCATTAAAGTTGAAACCACATCAATAGGTCAGGTTATAATATTGCACATGATAGAAGCATATAGAAAAAGCTCAATTGTTTCTAAAGGCAACAAAAACTATCGATGTCAAGAAAACAGAAATCAAATTATGAAGACATTTGAGGGCATAGAAATATTTAATTGTTATTAAAAACACAAAACTTGCTTTATCAACTGTATTCATCTAGATGCTACCATTTAAACCTAATCCTAGAATACCATACCTCTGTACATTTCTAAGTATATATAATTTCGTGTTTAAAAAAGAGGATGGTTTCTCAGAAGTCTTCAATAGGTGTGTCTGTGTGTGTACACACACACACACACACACACACACATTTTTCTGAAAAATCTCTTCCATCAGAATTCTGCCTAGGCTTTAATCTTCTATATTTGCATTTATTTATGTGAACTTAAGTCCTTTAATCCCTTCAGTTTCTCCATGTACTGCATTTATGATACTTATGCTAAGGTTCTAATTAAAAACTAAAAAGCCTATGTTTCTAATTTAAATCTTCCCATTCTATATAATAGAGCTATGGCTGGGAGCTTCCACTGAGCTTGAAAGCACCTAGTAAAAAAAGAATCATTTTATTGTTTGTTGAACTATGGATTGAGTAGGCTACCTGACAATTTTGTAAGCTTACTCTAAAAATAAAAAGAAAAAAATACGTTCTTTCTTTCATGGAACATTATCGTTTAAAAAAAAAAAAGGCAGTGGAATAAGACCCCTGATATCATAATAATCATATGATGAAAAGTTATCATCAACTGACTATAGTTCAAGTAATACTTTCATTCACATAACAGAAAAAAAGTCTCTTTCAACAAATTCAAATATCCAACCCAACAAAGTAATGCTGAGTTCTGTTTGCTTGCATAAAGGTGGTTTTCCACTTATATTTGTAACAGTACAGCATTACCATTACAGGCATTTCAGGGATCTATGATGGCCTCCAGACTGTTTCTTTTCTATTAGTTGGAAAGAGACTGGGCTATTTTAACACAATTTAATCACATTTCTTCCACAGCTCCATGGATGCTTTTCATGTCAAACAGGTCTACAGCCTGCTCACCAGATAGAGAGATGGAAATAAAGTACTGATTCTTGAATGGCAAGACACGGGCTGTGCAAAGACCATGATAAGGGAGAATGAACTTTCATTCTCTTTTTAACCAGTTCTATTCTCCTTCTCTATCCTCCCCTCTGTCTACTTGGCACATCACTGCCACTCAGCAGAACCTTTGGGTTTCAAAGAGGATTATTTTGTTATTGACAAGAAATAGGAGGCTTGTATTCTTCTACAGAAACCTGACAGAAAATAGTACTATTCTTTACTGATACTATATTATTATAAATCTTTTTTCAATAATTTGCTCTCAAGAAAATATGGGCATTTCTATACGATGCCCATTCAACTTCCTGTGCTTATGAAGAGCACAGAATTATACATTCATTAAACGTATTGTAAGTATCAACTCTGTGCTAGGCATAGGGTATATCATGGTCAACAGAAAGGAAATAGTCTCCACCATAAATGAACTTATGATCTTAAACATGAAGGCAGAATATATATAAATACAAAAGTACTTGAGTATAATTTGAAGGGGGAAAATACAGTTAAGGTGATGAATATCTTGCTTCAAAAGAGTCACACACCTTAGATTGCATAGTCAGTAAGAGCTTCTCTGAGAAGGTAATATTTAAGAGATTTTAGAAGGCTCTCTCCATGTAGTATTTGGGAGTTGTTTTCTAGGCCAATGTAATAACATTTGAAAAGGCTCTAAGGAATGGTCTATAAGTTGGTAAAAGGTTAGACTTAATGGAAAGCACTGTGCATGGGAAAGAGTATTTTTATATATGTTTGGAACAGTAGATGATGCCAGCTAATGTAGGTTCTCCTAAGCTGTGGCATGGAACTTTCTTTTATTTTTTCTTCTACATGCAATGAGAGAAAGTGGTGGGTTTTAAGCAGTAGACCATCACAATCTAATTTATTGTTAAAATTCTGGCTGCTGTATGGACTCTGGATTAAACAAGACAAATAATGAATCTTAAAGCAATAGTCTAGGTGAGAAACAGATCATGTTGACTGGATTAGGCTGGAAATAGTAGAGGTGCGGAAAAATGTAGTTATTCAAGATACTTGGCACTGTATGTAGCAGAACTTGCTGATGGTTTGGATGGTGGGAATTCAGGAGAAGAAAATGTCCAGGATGATTCCAAGATTCTGGCTTAAGCAACAGGTTTGCAGTGGTGACATTTCCTAAAATATCTCTAAATGTCATTAAAGAGAAAATGGATTTGTTCTTTGAGTTTTATTACTTCTTTTCCTCTCTGTAGAATCTCAGGGAAATAGCCAAAGAGCATACAAAAAGATTCACATCATCATTAGTCAATAAAGAAATGCAAATCAGAACCTCAATGAGGTATTATTTCCACACCCTCTAGGATGGCTATTCAAAAACATTAATATAAGGCAGGCGCCTGGGTGGCTCAGTCAGTTAAACAACTGCCTTTGACTCAGGTTATGATTCCAGGGTCCTGGGATCGAGTACTGCGTTGGGCTTCCTGCTCAGCGGGGAGCCTGTTTCTCCCTCTCCCCCCTTCTCATGCTCTCTCTCTCTCGCTATCTTCCGCTCTTTCAAATAAATATATTAATATATTTTTTAAATATTTTACCTAACAAAAACAAGTGTTAGCTAAGATGTAGAGAAATTAGAATTCTCATACATTACTGATGGGAAAATAAAATGGTTCAGCCACTGTGGAAAACAGTTTGCCAGTTCCTCAAAAAGTAGGATTACCAAATAATCTAGTAATTCCACTTCTGGGTATGAAAACTGAAAACAGGTACTCAAACACACACACACACACACACACACACAAACACACACACACAAGTTCATAGCAGCACTGTTCAAAACAGTCAAAAGGTAGAAATAACACAAATTCCCATCAATGGGTGAATGGATAAATTGTGGAATATACATGCAATAGGTGGTCATTCAGCCACAAAAAGAGTGAAGTACTGATTCATGCTACAATGCTGATGGATCTCAGAAACATGATGCTAAGTGAAAGATGCCAGACACAAAAGCTCACATATGACAGCATTCCCTTAATATCAAGCATAGGCACATCCAAAGAGACAGAATGTAAATTGTTATTTATCAAGAGAAGGAATTAAGGAGGAAAGGGGGGAACTGCTTAATGGGTACAGGGTTTCTTTTCAGGTGTTGAAAATGTTTTAGAAATAGTTGTGGGATGATTGTAAAACACTGTGAATGTACTAAATGCCACTTAATTGTTCACTTCAAAATGGTTAATTTTATGTTATATAGATTTTATCTCATTAAAAAAATGAATGCAAATGTGATTTTTATACTTTAAAATAAAACTCATTTCCCAAGGCATACATATAAAACCAAATATTCTTAGAAGAAGAAGCAGCAGCAGCAGCAGCAGCAGCAGCAGCAGCAGCAAGGTTTCTTTATAGCCCAAGTATTCAAGAAGCATTAAATGGCCTAGAGGTCATCAGTCTATCATCTATCCAACCATTTATTCCCTTAAAAAATAGTTATTAAGGGCACCTGGGTGGCTCATTTGATTAGGCAACTGCCTTCAGTTCAGGTCATGATCCTGGAGTCCTGGGATCGAGTTCCGCATCGGGCTCCCTGCTCAGCGGGGAGTCTGCTTCTCCCTCTGACCCTCCCCCCTCTCATGCTCTCTCTCTCAAATAATAAATAAAATCTTTAAAAAATATACTTATTTTTTTTTAAAGATTTTATTTATTTATTGGACAGAGAGAGAGGGAACAGAAGCAGCGGGAGAAGGGGAGGGAGAAGCAGAGGGAGAAGCAGGCTTCCCGCTGAGCAGGGAGCCCGATGTGGGGCTCGATCCCAGGACCCTGAGACCATGACCTGAGCCAAAGGCAGACGCTTAACGACTGAGCCACCCAGGCGCCCCTAAAAAATATACTTATTAAGATTCTATCAAATGCCAGCCCCTAATAGCTCAGGGTATATAGATATATAATTTGTCTTCAAGGAATGGATTTCATAGTACATGAGTACAAACATGTTAATACATAAATAAGAATACCTTCCAATCTGGTCATGGGAATGCTAACATCTATGCCACTGACTTATGTGGATCAAAAGAGGAAACATAATCAAGGTTGACAGAGAATCGATCAGCTAATATGTTGGTGTATGCTCCATCAAGGCTGTTTCCCATGGCTTTTCCTTCTTATTATTTCCCCACTTTAATCAAACAATGGGGAAAAAATCTAGCTTGAAATTTATAAATGGGTGGTATATTATCAGTGGTAGCCATTTCACAGTTATCAGACCTTTTTGCCTATTCTTTCTTTTGGTTCAATTTATTTTTACCCTGCTAAACTATAGATGCTATCTTAGAGGCTATTCACCCAAATGTACTCCACAAATTGAAGAAATTAAGGGTTGGAGCACATGTAAATAGCCATTCTTTACATAGCTAGTTAGTCGATACTTCAGCCAAGCCCCCTGGGCACCTGCTCAAGGTCTCATGCTACCCTTGGTATGCTACATTTGGTGGCATCTACGCCAGTTTCTTGTTAATAGGAGTGAAATAGGGTAGAGTCTGATTGCCAAAGGGCCAAACCTAATAAATCTTAAGTTTGAAATGCTAGTTACCATTATATGCTACTAATCATCTAACTCCTTATATATATTTTTCTGAATAAAAAGAAACCACAACTCTATATTCAACTATACAACACCTTAGTTGGAAATCTCACATTGAGTCATCAAAAAAAGACTATTTTTAAAACTATAAAACAAGTAAAAACAAACCCAAAATCTCATTTTCAAAAAATTCCTAAGTACCGAAATGTATAAAGGAAAAATTAAGTAGTGTATAACTAAGAAGTGGCTCCTAATGATATTTTGGTATGTTTCTTCCTGTTTTTCATATTGAAGTTCATCTTTCAAGTCACAGCTCCAGGATGAAATAAATAGTTTGATCCACTCTGTATTCCATGTTTCATTTGGAACTTTTAACAGAGACTGTAACTAATCTTTAGCACATCTGGCCTCTAGGCACCCAGACTCTAATTCCATCCTTGCAATGTGAATTTTACTAAAAATAGATAACTGAGCCCTCCCTTGACTTCTCCCTCCCTTCCAGATGTACCAGCCCTCTTGCAGGGATCCCAGGGCTATTAATTAAAATGAACAAATATAGTTGAACACATAGCTCTAAATGTTCTCCATGGTCTTTTGCTCCAGGGATGGCAGATTCAGATCTTGAAAATATTTCCTACTAAGGAAGATAGGAATAGAATGAGAAAAATATTCCTGTATTCAACCTTCAACAGGCAATTCTAGAATACTCACTGGGAGTGCTAGGGCTATGCCGAGTTTGGGGACTAGAAAGATAAGAGCCCAGCACTATTTAGCTTGGTTGGGGAGAAAAAATACAAACCAGTGGTAGCTGCATTGATCACTACAATGATAGCTTAGAGGTGGTAAGGGACTCCAGATCCAAGAACTGAAAACTGAAGATGTGGGAAGGTAAAGAGAAGGGAGGGGAGATTAATGGGCGTATTCCAAACAGAAACAGAATGTGGGCAGCCTGCAGAGAGGGTGCACACACCTCTTCTAGGAACTCTAAGAAGTTCATGATTAACCTGTATGTCATGCTCTGGCAAAGGGAATAGAGTATCTGGAGATGAGCTGGAGGGATACAGGTGAGACCATTTAAGGTCTTGAGAGTAGGCAAAGTAACCTGAACTTGAACGAAAGAGCTACATTTTTTTTTTTTTAAACAAGGCGTGCGGTGAGTATTGGGGTGTGTGTGAAGGAACATTTCTCTGCCCTTTCTATCCTTCACCTGGTTTGGGCCCTACTCTTAGTTTGTAATTTTTTTTTTTGTTTGAAAAGTATTTCCTGAGCACCAATTTCATGATGAGGATGGTACCTGGAAGGAGCAAGAATAACAACCAGACATCTTACATGAGTTCCAGGAGGCTTAGAATTTATTAGTGGAGAGAATTAAGTCTATAAACAATAACAAAATGTGTTGACTAGTTCCTAGAGGAGAGATCAAGGGGCTATGTGGTGAGAGCAAAAGGAGGGTGAAAGAGAGGCTTAGTGAGACTGAAAGTTAATGAGCTATTTTCATAGAGCTTACAACAACGGACAGAATACTGTTCCACCCGCAGGAGGCCTCCCCGATATCCAGCCCTGGTCATAGTGCCCTAGGGCCGGCGGAGAACTACAGGACCTTGCAATGGCCAAGAGAGCCAGGGTCAAAGGGTCAACCTGGACAAGTGCTTTCCACGTGGACCCAGGAACCCCCTGTGGCTCCTCTCTTGCCCTCCCTCTCCTGATCTCCTCAGTTGGCTGGGGTCCTCAGTCCTTCCTCTCCTCTGGCCTCCCCAGAGCCCCATTACCGCCACCTGTGCTCCTTTCTTCCACCACCTAACTCTGCTTTCTCTGACCCTCTGCTTCTTTTTCGCTTCAATCATGCACACTAGCTAGGAATAATTTCTTTCACTTTTTAAAAGAACTTATTTATATTCCTGAATTCCTTTTTTTTGGGGGGGGGAAGATTCGTTTAGTTATACATTTTCTTTTCCAAAAGGCAAAAAACAAAGGAGGAGCAGCATTCTTCTTGTATGTGGCCCTGCATTGATTTTTTAATGCAGACTCAGACTGAAAGGGAAAACCAAAAGAAAAAAAGGAAATGAAAAAGTTTTCCTCCCTTTTAGGTGGTCATGCTCGGTGGTTTGTCCCCTGACTCTAACATCAAGCAATGTGTTTAAGTACAATTAGTGAAGAATTACAAATGGCCTCCTTACCACTGTTACTTGTGATGCCTATTTTAATGTATTTCATAATCCCAATGTCACCTAAAATATATGTCCTCCTAACACATGGGTCAGTATTACTGTTTTACTGTAAGAAGTTTAATGTACTGTGGTAATATTTTCACAGCTGAATCCTGCACAAAGCTGCCTATTTTCTAAGGATGTGCTAAAATACATGTAATGTGGGAAGTAGGGATTTCTGGAAAAAAGAACATAGATTAAGCATCAGAAGATTTGCAGATAAATCACATCTCTACTACTTGCCAGTTTTGCCACTTTGGGCAGATTTCTTAACCTCTACAAGCCTCTTTCCAAATTTGTAAACGAGGATAATTCCTTGTTTGAGGATTTCCTTGAGATCCCCCTGACTAGCCTGCTTGCCTGCCTTCTTTATTCTCTTCCCCCCAATACTGTCTATTGAGTGCAAATTGGTACCGACTAGAGAACTTGCTATGAAGTTTAAATAAGATACATGAAGTACTGCTTCCCGAACGGGCACATAATTAACACCTGACACACGATAAGCATCTAATAAAGGTCAATTCGTTATTATTGCCTGTATTGTTTATCAAATAATTTACTAAGCAAACGTTTTTACAGCTTCTGAAAAATGGGGGATGCTTACTTGTTATGGTGTACAGATGTCGCATAAGCTTAACAGTTACTTTTTTTCATTTATTACTAACTATAGATTCTTACAAGCTAAAAATACCCTGGCACAAACCAGTCACTAGTCACCTGTAGAAGATGCTACATTTGCAATTTAAAAAAAAAGTAAGTTCTTGGTTGATTTTTAAATGCTGGAGGTAAAAATCCTTGTTAAACTACAGAAGGGCGGAGCTGATAAATTTTTAAATCATTGCTTTTTAATGTAACAGATCACTTTTTAAAATTTTAATGCGTATTACAAAGATAATATAAAAATGGCACACATCAGTCTAAAATGATAAAAATGTCATTATGACCTTCATGGATTTTTGTCTAGCCTAACTAATCCCAGTAAACCCTACAGATTGAAGATTGCATCTTCAATCATTTCATTGCTTTTGCCCTTGATTGTGGGTTGTTTTTCCTTTTTTTTTTTTTTAACATTTCTCACTAATACATCTTTTTTTTTTCCTTAAAAGAATGACATTAAAAATGAGAAGGCTTTAAATGAAAGTTAGTGGCTTGTCAAGGGGACTGGCTTAGATCCTGATACTATAGATTTTATTTGTTTTAATTATATCAGATGTATCTAGTGTGTGCCTTGCCTTTTTAAAGGAATCAGCATCTCTACCGTGAAAGCTTTACAGTTTTGTTCTAAGAAACCCCTTGTGGTAATTTTTGTCATGCAAATTTCTGTTTGAAAAAACAGACTCACAAGGTACTAAAATTAAAGTGGCCCTATTTCTGGCCAATATATCTGATATTGATGCAGGAACAAAGAAAGAGTCGTGGAATGAGAACATGAAGAAGAAACCTGAGGGCCTGATGGCAGCTCTGCCTGTGTGCCTAGGACAAGTCTGATCTCAGACTGTCCACCAAGGGGTACACTACTGCCCCTGACCCAGCAATAGGAATGACATTTACTTAGCATCCGATTTAAAAAGTGAGGGTACATTGACAAAGTACAGGCTGTCTTCAAGTTGGACACTGGTACTAATGAAAAATTCTGCAAGACTGTAGAAATGAGATCATTTATTTCCTGGAAAGGGCTCTATTAAGGATACTGAGTTATTCAAATACTAAATATTAAGTTAGGCAGTAGATTGGTGAAGAGAGTGAAAAAGAAGTAGTGTTGGAGGAGGGTCAAAGGAGGGCACTAAAGATTGAATGCTGGGGAGGTGGTGAGTGGTCCCCACAAACCAAATCTCACTTACTTCACAGTTTTGCCAGAGGCCAGTCCTACAGTTTTTGAAAGAGAAGGAATCTCTGCCCTTGTTCGCTCTCCTGCCCAGATTATTTTGTCTCCCCAAAGCAATCCAAATAATCTACCTTTCCAAACTAGAGCAAGTCATCATCTGTTGAGGCAGATGATCTATTTTTCCCTTTACTTCACACTTAATTATGGTGGCAGATAGCCCATCAATAGTAGTTCTTCCAAAAGAGGAGTCTAGTCTTCCAAAAAAGAACGGAAGAGAGAAATTCAAACAACTGTAGAAGAGTTTCTAATTTTGAGTAGGGGGCCACTATGTGTAAGGCAAGCCAGAAATGTTGGAGGGTTGCCTTCTGCTCTTGCTGGATGTATGTAGCTGATACTAATGTGTTACTCCATACCCATTAGTTCTCACAGATCTCAAAGTTATTTTCCCCACTTGGGCTTTGATTTTGATTTGGGGAATCGTAGCAGTAGGAAGCAGGGGTGGTGTTAGCTAATCTCCAGGCCAAGTGCTACCTGCCATTGGTACATTCATAGAAGACATTTTTTTCCAGAGCTATCTTTCTTTTACAAATGCTTGACAAACTGCTTTGTATAAAAATTTGTAAAAAATTCTTACTACTATTACTACTACTAATGCTAACAATAGTGGGATCCGAGATGAGGCAGAAATTTTAGAGAAAAAAAAATCATTTCAACTCTGGGCAGTTTGTAGTGAAGATAATAGGAAGTCACTAATGATTTCTAGTAACTTATGGGCATAGACTATACATTCTACAGGTTTATAAAATTCAAAACTAAATAGGCCATTTTCCCTCAACCTTCAACATCATCATCACAAGGAAGAGATAAATGTTTAATGGCCTATGTCCTATAAAACTTACGTTCTTAATTTAGTAAGATCACCTAAGGAACCCTTTACTTATACAAACACTATTGCTTTTGAGAATAGCCAGGGCTGTGATATATTCTAATACCAAATATTCCAGAGTGGTCAATTAAGGGTTTGGACTAAATCTCTGCAGGTAGTTTATATGAGCCAGGAACAGGAACTTGGGTCAGGGCAGAATGAGATGTTACTCTCTCTCTGATGAGAAACACACCAAAGTGAAGAGGTCTAATATGCAGTGGATTTTGTCTTTCTATGTACTTCTTTCCTGTATCTTCAAATTTTAAATAAAGTTTGCAAGTCGGTACAAATTGGGGTCAGTTAAGTCTTAGCTAGGTTTAGGGAAAGAAGAGCAGAAACTGAACACACTTGAAGGCAACATGGGGTGCAGAAAACTGGAGCAGCTAGAGAGCTCAAGCAACTTCCAAGAATTGTCCCTTGAAACATGGGTGCCATCTCAGGGCCTTCTGAATACTCAAAAGAAGGCCAAAATTTTTAGAAGTCATGCAGCATGAGGATTGTTATGATTCTACAGGGGCAGGGAAATTAACAGTGATCTAGGAACTTAATATTCCTTGAGTTAAAAGTAATGTATTTTTCCAGCATTTCCATGAGCCAGACATCATGCTACAAAGACCTCAGTTAATTTTCACAATAACTCAATGAAATGGTTATAATCATTATAATCATTTTGAAGATGAGTGAACAAAGGTTCCAGGAGAGTCAGTATTTTGCCCAATGTCATGTAATGATTAGAGAGCAAATCTATATCATAACCAGATGTGCCCCAACTTTTAACCATCATGAGGTACTAATTTTAGCAGGACAAACAATCTATAAAACTTAATATTTATGAGAGGAAATCAAACACTATGCCTTCTCAAGACAACCCCAAATCTTGGCCATGAGTAGGTAATCCTTAATTCATATAATTCATTAACTTCTATCCTAAATTATAAGATAAAGTTCATATATAAGATTACCTCAGAAGATGGGCATCTATGCCCATAAAACATACCCAGGGCCCATGACACAAGGCTGAGGTGCTCAGTTTCCCTTTTAGAGATCATTAAGTATCTACCACCATTAAATATTGCTATTCCCCATGATAAAAGGCCAATTGTGGTGTCTCTGGTATGAAGGATGTCAATCAGCAGGAAATGCTAATTCCATAATTCCCATGCAGTTCAACTATCGGATGCATACATCTGTACCATTATGGTTAATGCCTTTATTTCAAGGATTTTGGACAGTTTCAAGCAATCATTCTTCAATAGGAATAATCTGAACAGTAGATTTCTAAGACAAATGTTTTCTAAAACACACCCTTCTATCATCTCATTATTATGCAGTACTACAAAGGAACTGCTTAAATGTTATAAAGATACTAAGAGATTATTGAACTTGTCCCAATTCACCATCATCTATTTGATTAACAAATAATAAGTTTAAAGGCTGTGATAAATTAACCAAGTCTTTGGTGGGAGTGAGAGGGAAGTGGGAGAGGAAATGGGTGGGGGGAGAAAAAAAGGAGGGGAAAGAGGGCAGGAGAAACAAAGAACGTATGAGAGAATTCTAAAATAATGGCTTACTTCCTTCCCGTACTCTGCTCTTAGCAAAAGTAGATTCAGAATTCTTGCTTTTCCAAATGTTGATAATGACCTTTATGTTTCCTTCCTAATTTTTTATGTTTATTAATTTTATTTTTTCCCATTTAACCAGTTTTAAAGTTTGAAATCTTGCTTTCATTTCCTTTCGGCTATACCCAGAGTAGCTGATGAGATGTAAAAAATACTATTTATTAGAGTAAAAAGCTAATTTAAAAATCCAATGATAAGAATTATAATTACTTTTCACTAAAGATGTAATTATACATAGATAACTTCCAATTACAGAAATAGTGGAGAGATGGGAAAGAAAAAAAAAATAACTCAAAGCACCCAACAATTATTTTCTCAATGACTATAGAATCTCAGGTCTTTTGAGACTGTGTGAATCAAAACTTTCTTGGATTCACACTAACTCTGTAAGCATTTTTATATCACCTAAAATTGAAGTGCAATAGAGTCACAAATTCTGGGTTCAAAATTTTGATTATATCAGCCACTTCCTTGTAGTGGGTGCCTTTTATACTTTAGACTTTAGACTGTGCCTCTCCTGATTATAGGCAGTATTTGCTTGTCCCTAATCACCATATCCTTAGCTGAAAGATGAAATGTGCTAAATGTGCATTACTGAATAATTAAATGTTTAATATTGTGATGATTTATAAAAGGTACTAATGTTCTAGCAATTTATTAATATAGATTGCATACTCTACCTATTTATGAAATGTAATATTAAACAGGCCATATTCCCTCACCTTCAAAATCATGCTCACAAGGAATAAATATATTTGTAAAGCTATATAATGGCATGCTATGTCCTACATAACTCATTTTATTTGTGTGTGTGTGTGTGTTTGAGTAGACTAAAATTTACACAGGGGACAATATGCACTTGATGGGTGATTTCAAGTTAAATGACAAAAGCATATTTTCATCATTTTGTTACATAAAGTACACTCAAGTTATTGGCAGATGTTTAATTTCCAAATCAATAAGCTTCGAGTTTCTCAGTCTTTTAAGTCTGATGACTGGCTATTAAGCTTGTGGAATTCATACTTTGAACAAACGGAACATTGACCTAGAAGTTTATTTGTGTGTGTGTTTTCTTCTCTTTTTTTCAAATCAAATGATATATTTTTTTAATTGAAAATACTGTTTAAGTTAACCTGAATCTGATGAGGTAGGTTAAATATGGATCCCAATCAATTACAGAGAAGAAAGCCTTTCAGTCATAGGACCAAAATAGATAGATGGCTATTATCATCAGGTCAAACAATATTAATCCACCGTTGAACTAAAGGAGCACCAAAAATGAAAACAGTTACTTAAAAAAAAAAAAAAATCACAGTCCAAATGATGGCATCCAGCTTGAGATACATTTCTTCCACTTCCCAAAAAGTTGATATATTTTAATGTCTTACCATTAAAGTGACAGAGAAATCACAGACTGAAGGGCCCTCAGAGATGTTCTTCAAATATTTAAGAGTATAAAACAAAAAAGAAACTGTATTCAGGAACTCGTGGCCTTCAAAATTGTTATATTTACAGCAAATGATTATCCTTTCATGGTCAATGGGGGGTGTCTTAGCATTTAGCTCTACTTGAACAATTTTCTGGCCACATTCAGCCACTAACATCAGCTCTTATGGCAAGCCATCTTTAAAATTAGGGTATCCCCCAGAATGACAAGTTAATAACTTTTGATTATGAAAATTTCAAACATATTTCTAAAAATAATTAGAATATCTATGTACGTATCACCTAATTTCAACCACTGCTCTTATATTTCATATATCCCTCCATTCCCCACTCCTTCCCCCACCTCCAGCATGTGGGTGCGCCCGCCCCTAACTTTTGTTTGCTTATTTCTGGAGTACATGAAAGTAAATCTCAAGCATCTTATTATTTCAGCTTTATTACTTTTGTGTATACCTCTCAAAGACTTAAAAATTAAGCCAAAATATATTTTCACATCCAACAACATTAACAAAAATTCACAACTATCATCTAAAGTCCAAAAAGTTTTGAATCCTCTCCAAATGCCTTAACGTATCTTTTTTCCAAATAGTTTGTCTGAATGGATTTTGTTAGTTTCCAGTGGAATTACACTATTGTTTTCATGGTGTGATATTATATGAGATCCAAAATCAGCCTTTGTAAATAGTATTTTTAAAACATATTAATTTCCTAACTGACTTTATCATAAATTCCTCATGTATGGAAACAAAAACAAAAAATAAAAACAAAATTAAGCTGTGTAGGATAAAACAAACATGAGTAGCAATCACTCAAATTCAAGTCAATATTAAAAATCAGTAAAAACCATAAGGCATACAAAGTTTTTATATTAAGAGACACTCCTGTAGACTTGATTGTATAAAACATTTTGAAGGTAACACAAACTTAAAGATGAAGAATTTAAATTGAACTGAAGCTTTTGAATTTCCTAGCTATTTTGGACAAATTTGAATCTATATTGCCTCACAGTCTTCTTAGATGAGGAACAGCACTAAGTGCTTCTGTACAAAAATTTGTGAGGATCAAGTGAAAATATGCTAGAAACCACTCAGCACACAATATAAGCAGCCACAAAATGTTGGCTCAATATGTTCTATGTAAATTTGATCTTAGCTGTAGTGAAAATTCTATGATTCTCCCAACCCACGGGGCTTCCCAGTCCTTTCATTCTATGAACTTTTCTTAAGCCCTCATCTACCAGATCTCTTCACTTCCCATATTCCCAGTTAAGGTGCCACGGTTAAGCATCATCTCTCCTTTGCATACACCCTTCTGTTCCTTGTCCTTCTTCAACTTTGAAACCAAGTCTGACAAAATCACATCCCTATAAAATTCAGCATTCCACCCACTCTACATCTGCACCCATGAAGTGGCAAGTGTCTCAAGAAAAGCTCACGTTGTCACTCATTGGTTTCACTTTAACTTTATATCCAGAAATTTCAAAATGAGTCCTTATTGCTGCCAGGCAGTTATGAGAAAACTTCTCAGTCCATTCATGCTCTCTCAGTTATGACTATTTTCCACCTTTTTTCTTTAAACCACTTTCATCTCTTCCTCTAGCCTCGCTTCCCACAGGTGACCTTGCTGGATGTTTCACAAGCCAACTTAGAGTAATGTGAAGAGGACTTCTCAGACAATCACCACCACATGCACCTACATTTGCATCTACACTCTCTCACCCTACATTCTTCTACTGTATCTCTTATCTCCAATCTCTTAACTGCAGGACTGTCTTTGGAACTAACTACATTCACTTTCTTGGTGAGCTTATCCATTTTCTCCATTTTAAAAACCTCAATATGGGGCGCCTGGGTGGCTCAGTCATTAAGCGTCTGCCTTTGGCTTGGGTCATGGTCCCGGGGTCCTGGGATCGAGCCCCACATTTGGCTCCCTGCTCGGCGGGAAGCCTGCTTCTCCCTCTCCCACTCCCCCTGTTTGTGTTCCCTCTCTTGCGGTCTCTCTCTCTGTCAAATAAATAAATAAATGAATAAAATCTTTAAAAAAATAAAATAAAACATTAAAACCTCAATATGCCAACCCCTAGATTTATAGCTCCAGCTCAGACGGCTCTTCCAAACCTCACCATTATTCCACAGATAGTAATGTATCAATACCAAAGGTGAACTTCTGATCCTACACCAAAACTGTGCTGTGATCCTATTTGTTCATGCTGCTTGGGACACACTGGCCTCTTGTTTTTCCTTTGACATGCCAAGCACACTCACTTTAGGGCCTTTACACCAGCTGTTTCTGTACCAGGAATACTCTTCCCTCAGATTATTTGTTTGGCTCCCTGCCTCATTCCTATGTATGCTTGCTTGTTTGTTTTTGGTAGCTATGAAAAAGCTCTGTACCCACGCAACCCTGCCTTCATTTATCAACCTCTTTAGGTTGACAATTAGGTTCTGTTTGTTCTAAATAAACGAAGAATTATCCTGGCTAAGTTGCTAGTTACATTGGTTTCCTCTCCTGTTTGTCATTGTGAATATGGAGGTATAATGACAGCCTCCGCTTACTGGGTTCCAAGTGAACTTGGGGCAGGTATTTTGTGTACATTCAACCTGATTCTCATAGCACCCCTATACAGTAGGTTTTAGTTTATCTGGCTGTCTATCCAGCTGTCTTTTCATCCATCTATGTCTATGCCTGTCCGTCTCTCTCTTTCACTCTCTCTTGCTGTCTCTCTCTCGCTAGTTCTCGCTGTCTCTCACTCGCTGCCTCTCGCTGTCTCTCGCTCTCTGTCTCTCGCTCTTTCGCTCACTCTCGCTGTCTCCCTCTCTCGCTCTGTCTCGCGCTCTTGCTCTGTCTCGCTCGGTCTCCCTCTCCCTCTCTCTCGCTCTGTCTCTCCCTCTCTCTCTCTCTCGCTCTGTCTCTCCCTCTCCCTCTCTCCCTCTCTCCCCACCTCTATCCCTCCCTCGGTCTCTCCCCCCTCCCCCTCTGTCTCTCTCCCCCCC
>NW_027397065.1:37780730-37865319 GCF_003265705.2 Callorhinus ursinus
CCACACCGACCACAGCTCTGTTGGCTGAAGAAATGACCTTCTTTGAGCCTGAGGACAGCTTCACTCGGGTCTTCTTGGTCTCTGGGTTGTGGGAGATTACAGTGGCATAGTTTCCGGAGGCTCGGGCCAACTTGCCCCCGTCACCAGGCTTCTCTTCCAGACAGCACACGATAGTGCCCTCGGGCATAGTGCCCACCGGGAGCACATTGCCTATGTTGAGCTGGGCCTTCTTGCCGCAGTACACGAACTGGCTGGTGTGGATGCCCTCGGCGGCAATGAACAGCTCCGTTCACTTCTTAAACCGGTACGGATCCCGGAAGATGACCTTGGCGAGGGGTGCACTGTGGCCCGGGTCGTGGATGATGTCCTTCACAATGCCCTTGATGTAGCCGTGCTGCTCGGCGAAGTCCACCGTGCGCAGACACGCGGCGCCCCTGCGGTGCTTCACGTGCATGCAGAATATCGAGCCGGCGCCCTTTCTCTGCCCACGGATGATACGGCCCATGGCGGAAAAATTACTTTTTTAAAATAGGTAATTTTACATAATGTAAGGTTCTAGCACTAAATTGAAGAAGTTACCTCAAAACTTCTGACTGACTCCTCTGGGTTTCAGTCTTACTTGTCTGCTCTTGTACAGCTAGCCTACTACTCAGATGATGACAGGTTTACACACATTTCTTAACAGGTTATTGGCTATATTGGGAGGAACACACAAGGCTCTCCCATTCCAATTTCTTTTGGGCATATCCAGCCTCTCTCCCTACTCCGACTGAGGTCAGATAAAACTTGCTCACACCAGCATGCTCGATGCATTAGCTCATCAAATATTTTTGCTCTGTAAACCAATCCCCCTGCTTTGGGGAGCACAGTGCTTTATACAAGAAAATCGATGTTCTTCTAAACCAAAGTTGCCAAATATGCTACTAACCTTGAGTAAATTTACTTTCAGCAGCGAATCTCTTTCCTCATTTGTGACCAGCACCTTCCTTCTGAAGCTGGGGAAAACACCTTTATTGTAAATGCTTCACAGGCACTTTATTTATAACACCTGGAGATTCTAGTCAATTAGCTACACACTGAAAGCAATGCACATCAGGTGTATTTTATAACTTTATGTGCAGTGCCATGATGAAAAGTACATATATTTTTTTCCAGCTGAGGGGAGCAAAACTGAAGGCTTACAGAGAGAAAAGAGAAAGGAAGGAGACAAAAGCATTGTTTTTGATGGTTCCACTATCCTGTTGATAAGTAATAGAGAAAGTTACCTCAAAAGCTGCAATTCTTCCCCTACCCCATGATTGGAATGGAAACTAGTGGAACACTCTGCTTCATTTCAACCTAATGTTCCAGAGGATTTTAGGAAAAGGTATAATACACATTCTTATTTAAAGAATTTTTAAAGGCATGAAATATAATCTCTGAATTAACTTCAAAGGAACTGAATCCTGATACAGATAAGAGGCGCTTAGCTTCAGCAGTCAAGTGGCCCTTTGAAGACCTTCAATTGTATTTCATATGATGTACCCACCTCTTTCCTACTTGGGGAAATAAAAAAAGGGACAAAGATGAATGTTTTTTACCTGCATTAGATATAAGAACTAAGAGGGAAGCTAAAGTATTCATGAGGATAATAAACTATTGTTTGTGGCTAGCAAAACTTACTCAAATATCAAAGGACTCAATGAGAAAAAAGAGTGGAGAGGGGGTGTGTATTATCAAACATTTTACTATTTTATCTCCATTACTCTGATCTCAGACTATTTTTCCCCTCCTTTTAAATAAAAATCCAGCATCACTACTAAGCATTTAAAAAATTGCTTTGTTGATTTTATCTTATTAGAGAACAAATATACTTTCCAATCCCTGTGATACTTAAACTACAATTTTTTTTTCTTTTTACGTATTTTCAGATCCTATAACTGAAATTATAAAGGCTTATGCAAACAAAATGGGAGAAGAGTTGTTTTGTAGTTTGTAGGCCACACACAATGCACTGATTGTGCTACTTTATGCAATAAAGTTATTTTATCTCAAAATACTACCTTCAATGCAGCTGGAATTTAAGAATTT
Source organism: Callorhinus ursinus (assembly GCF_003265705.2). Taxonomy (NCBI): domain Eukaryota; kingdom Metazoa; phylum Chordata; class Mammalia; order Carnivora; family Otariidae; genus Callorhinus; species Callorhinus ursinus. Next base: position 37,782,801 of record NW_027397065.1, read on the forward strand.
TCCTCATTTCCAAAATAATTGAATCAAATGGGAAAAAAATGCATCTATATCTGTCCTTTAATTAAAAGCACAATCAGGAACACAACTGCTGACTATCACCTATGAATTAAAATGCTAATTCTTTCAAAAGAAGAATTTTTTTGATGTCCCCCTTTGAAATATAAGAAATATACAACAAAGAAAGGAGGAAAAAAATGCCATAGGAAGTCAAACACACATTTGCAAAGCTAATTGAGCAAATTCGCCACCATTTGACATTTTGTTAAAAGAGAAGCAGTCTTGCAGCTGGATAAAAGAACAATGCAAACAAAGACAGAAAAATACACAGTCTAAATTGATCTGTTGAACCCCAAAGCACTAAGATAGCCTTGTATGAAGTGTGAAATTGAACCATGAGTAACAGAAAAAAATTTTGTCCTAATTCTTCCCAGGATCAGAGGGAACTGTAGGTGATCTCTCCCTCTTCTTTTGTTTTCCTTTGTAAGAAACTCACCTATTCGAAGGACAAGAGTCTTAAATCTCTAAACCCTCTTCAGGGTTAACAAATTAAATATACAAATGAGGATTAAGATTTCCCATCAGGAACGTTGTAAAGGAAATTTATGAATGGTGGGGCAGGGGCCTGGGAGCAGGGGTCCTGAGAGAGCCTAAGAGCAAGGTTGGAAGTAATTACCTTTTCAGACCATAATTAAGGCAGTATACTAATTTGCTAGACTTGGCTTACTTTTGAATCTAATACTTTTGCCAAAATTTCACTTTTGAAGGGAAAAGTGAAAATCAGATTCATATTTTGTGTTTCATAATAATAACTGAGGCTGTACATCATCTCTCCACAGCCAGCTTTCCACTGAACCCATTACTGTAATGAAAATGCTGTGATTAACATCTGGGATCCTATTGGCATGGACCACACAGTGTGTTAGGAATGCCAGATCCACATGGAAAGTAAAAAACTTCTTGTAAGCTCTGCATGGGATGCCAAACAGCTGCCAAGTCAGAGGACCAATCACACTTTCCCTTTGCAAACATCCCCTTGGACCTCATCAAATTCCAACAAAATATTGAATCCATAACTGATAGGAACCTGGCTTCAGGTGATACTGTTAACCTCCTAAGGTACTTATAAGGCCTTTTCAATTTAACCTGTATGTCCTGCAGCTCCTTTCCTGTACCATTGGAAAAATAATGGCTCTTTCCTTTAAAAATGTGGCCTTGGGCATGGGCAGATGCCTGGTGTGCTTATAAAGTTACCTGTCTGCTTTGATACTGGCTTCTTCTTTAATTGCAGTAGTGTTGTGGGTAGAAAGGCCACAGCAGGATTTTTTCCTTTCACTGGCCTGATGAGTACTTTGGGGTCTGTCTTAATAAAGTCCTGTAGGAATATTTCCACCACTGTTCAGAGGAAATGGGGATATCTTGTTAAATTAGTTTCACTCTACAGTGAGGATTTGTGGGGAGGAGGCAGAACTAGAGATGTTTGCTCAGGAAGAATTGTTTCTGAAGAATTCAGCTTCTCCTTATATTCAGCCCAGGTGGCCTGTGTGCTTTCCCTCTTCATCAGTTCTTTCTGGGGAGGTTTTCCCACAGCCTCCAGGCGGAGGGAAAGCAATGAAGGCGCTATCTCATGTGGATCTTACTTCCTGTGTCTGAGTGCAGCATCTCCCGTTCTGAACATGCCCGAATCAGAGCACATTAAATTCAGAAAGGTGGATTGACTTCGCTCAAGACACAGTAGGGAAGCAGCACACAGAAAACAATATCAAATGAGTGCAAGGGGACCCTTATAAGAAGTAAATTAACTCAACAACCAGCTGTGTAGATAGTCCTATTCACAGAGCCATCACAGTTCTGCCACCAAGGCTTGATTAATATTAAAATAACAATTATACATATGTAAGATTCTGGAATAAGGAATCCCTTCCATTCCTGAAATCTCCTCAGGTTTTTGTTTTTTGCCCCCCCCCAACCCTGCCACCTACTCAGCTTTTGTCTCCCTAGAGCGTATCGGAGCCAGAATAAGGAGTTCTGTAGGGGACCCCATTCTTTGTAGAACTGCAGATTTCTTATGCAGCAAATCCCAGTAGCCAGGCAGCAGTGATTTCATGATTTATTAGCATTCAAACAAACTCTGTATAGATTCTCCCAATCCCAGTTTCTTCCTTAATATTCTATACCAACCCAAATCTTGTACGTGTCTGGGTTTCAGTCTGAATAAAGATCCATATGTGAGGTTCCTAGACCCTACAGGCTCACTCTAAAGATACTTTTTATTTTTACATGGTCTGTTCTGCATTTCACCCAGCAAAACTGATAAATTATTAAGCAAATATAGCATTATGAGGGAAATGGCAGGAACTCAAAAATACATAAATGAAAAAATAAACTTCCTTATATATTACGAAATGACAACATTTACCAAAATCACTTTGATTCAGGAAAAGGGCATATTGAGCACCAGCAGTGTGCCAAACTGTATTTTGAGCACTAAGTTGCATTTTAAATTATAAAATAAATGTTCATTAACTATTTCCATTGAAATGAGAACTCTGCACACTGAAAAATTAATTGACTTTTCCAAGGTCACTCAGCTAATAGAGCAGCAGAGTCAAGTCTGAAACCAAATCTCCTTATTCCCAATCCAATTTCCTTTTAACTCTACCACATTCCCTACATCTCAGTGTCTAATTTCAAAGTCCAGGTTTTAGAAAGTCCAAGGATACAACACTGAGGCTTTGATTATGGCAGAATGTCTCAGCCATATTAACAGATCTCTGGGGAAATTACAAAGATCCCCAAGTGCTTAACCAATTATCTCCCCCCTGCCCACCATTTTCAACAGGCATAGTCTTTGGAGAAAACATTTGCACTAAATTACTTTGATCATTATATGGAATCACAACTTCTCTCCCAGTCAAACCAGTCTACTTTTCTAATCATCATCCTTTGAGATGATGGAAAATTCTTTTATTCCTTCTAATAAGATATCTCACTATGGACTCTGAGAAACAAACTGAGGGTTCTAGAGGGGAGGGGGGGTGGGGGGATGGGTTAGCCTGGTGATGGGGATTATATGAATGGAGCACTGGGTATTATATGCAAACAATGAATCATGGAACACTACATCAAAAACTAATGATGTATGGTGATTAATATAACATAATAAACAAAATTTTAATTTAAAAATAAAAAAAAAGATATCTCACTCAAATATTTTATGTTTCCTCCTGACCTTTATCTTTATTATTCCTTCAGTTTCGTATTTCCTTTTTGTTCTCAAATTTAAATAGAAGATCATTACAAATATTTTAAAAAGAGCCATCTTCTGTGGTATTTACTCTCCCACGAAGAAAGAGACTTCTGAGTTTATATAGGTTCTTTTCTAAAACAAGAGTTTATTTTCTGAAAATTGTCACTTGTCTATAGACTCTATTTCAAAAGTATTGGTTTGAGAAATAGATAATTAGAAAATTAGATGGTACATGGATAGATAGATCTATGATGTTTAATGTATAATCTGCTGCCATTAATTCTTTACTTTTCATAGCCATTTGTAAACACTAACGTGTTCATTTTCATTCCAAATGCAATTGTCAACACACACAAACTCTTACAATTTATCTTCCCTTCTAAAATAACCAAATTATTTGTGATTCATTTTTCTCTGAGAAATAATCACTTAGAATTCTTAAATTATTATTATTTAATCGTTTCTATATCCGTGTCTCCATTAATTCCCACTTTTAGAAATATATTCTAAGAAAAACCTCATGGATATATAAATGGATTTCCTAGAATATTAAAACATTGTTTGTACTAGCAAAGTATTGAAAAATAATGTCCAACAATAAAGGATCAAATATATCGATTGGGGTATATTTTATGTAACAGTATATTACACAGCTACACGGCTATTTAAAATTATGTGAGGTAGAAGACAGCAAAGATGCTCTTGATTTACTTTTGTATCAGTGGGATTACAAAATAGTATGAACATTAAGAAGTCATATTTGTAAAAGAATGTATGAATGGACAAAAGATTTGAAGGATATATGTTAATATAGTGTATTGTTTTAAGATTCTATCTGATACTATTTTGGTTACTCTTGAAATCCTGCAATTAGAGTTGGTCTGATGAAGAGAAGATTGCAGCTTATTATGGAATTTGAATTTTAGGAGTTATTTCACAATATGCTCCCCTCCTTCTCACCTTCCTCTTTTCCTCCCCACCTTTTGTGGTCCTCTCTTGGTGTAATGTCATCGATTTTGCCAAAATAACAAATATTACTTATTAAATAAACTTATATTTTGTCAGTCATTTGTATCTTAATGAAACTGAGTTCACCAGAATATTTCCAAAGAAAGGATCAAGAAAGAGGGAGGCAGAGAGGGCATGCAGTAAACTAAGTACACGCCAGCTCAATCTCTTTATTTTTCTGAACATCATTTTCCCCCTCAGTAATGAGGAGATTAGACTAAATTATCTCAAAAGCCTTTCTTGAACAGGCATTCTATGACTATGATAGGAAGTAATGCATATCAAAGGAAGAAAAAGATACAAGAAAAAACAAACAAAAACAAGAGCAGCCCAGAACAATGCCATACCTAGAGAGCAATTTTATTGTAATGGTTTCCTAATCTGTCTGCCCATCCAAATCACCTGAAACATTTGCTAAAATTAGAAGTCTTCCTTTCTGATTCCATACATCTGACCTTCTATTTAAGTGTCTGTATTCTGAAAACTTTAGGTGGCTTATAGTAGGAACCAGTGTTTGGGAACCATTGGTCAAGGCAGGATTTTCTAAGCATATTTCTAGCTTGGAGTTTCGTAAATAAAACAAGTATGAAAGCATTTGATCTGCTTATTGTTTGTGCATTAACGTTTCTTACCCCTTCTGTACAAGAAAGGTGGGCAGTGATGTTATTTTGACTAATAATATAGAATACTTTGCCGCCATGATCTGAAACTATTTCTATTCATAGCCATTTTTCAATAAATATTTTTCCACTAAGGGTCATAGGTTAAAAGTCCCTTTGCTAATTTGATAAGGTACTGAATTACTTAATATTCTATCTGTTGAAAGTCTCAGCTTTTATGTGACCATTACACACAGAAGAAAGCAAGAATTTCATGAGATTAATAGAGTTATTGCTCCTGTGTTCAATTTATTATGTGGAGCTACAAGGATGCCAATGGAGATGGCTTTGAACATTTCAAACAGATTCAATTTTAGTTTTTGATTCAAAATTCAGTAGATGCTCTGGAAGGACCACAGTATGTAATGGAAACTATATATCAAAATTGTATAAGGGAAAAAAATCAGAAATAGAGCGATAATAGGGGAATCTAGTCTGGAAATTAAAATCTAGGACATTAAAAAGGCAAATTCCTTCACACCTAGCCTCGATTTCTTTTTGGGGATACTGTCATCAAAGTAAAATTACTGATTTCCTTTCTGCCATACACATACACACCTCAAACTTGAAATGACCTTTCCGATTGGTGTCTCGGGAGTAGGGATCAGTCATGAAAGTCTCAGCCCATTCCGAATTTTCTTTTTAGGGCTGATGCAGAGAACACAAATTCTTGTTTGCTCTCTCCCCTGTAAGGAATCTTGGCGAGGCAGGCTCTGGTACAGGGGGCATGAGAGTTAGGTTGTACACTGCAAAGAAGGGGTGGGTGGGTATAACCAATTTAGGAGAGAATTATCAAGCCCATATGACTTCACATATGAGCCACTTCCTTCAGTTTGTAAGGCTTCCAGTTTTATCAATAATAAGGTTGATGTGTTGATCCTCATTTCTCTGAATTGTATGCCCGTGTCTAAACTGGATCTAAAGAGTGAAAGAAGGGCACTATTTATGGACCCTATAAAATCTAATCTAGGGAATCCGTGGATTTTAGTGGGCCTCTCCAAATCATATAGAAAACCTCTACTTTCAATTTGTATCTACCCTCTTAATCTGTACATGATTGCCTTATGACTCAGCTACATGTCCTTGTCTTAAAAAAAAAAACAACAACAACCCCAGGGAATCTTTTTATAAAAGGTGGCGTAAGGGGCACCTGGGTGGCTCAGTTGGTTAAGCGACTGCCTTTGGTTCAGGTCATGATCCTGGAGTCTCTGGATCGAGTCCCGCATCGGGCTCCCTGCTTGACAGGAAGCCTGCTTCTCCCTCTGACTCTCCCCCCTCTCATGTGCTCTCTCTCTCTCAAATAAATAAATAAAATCTTAAAAAAAATAAAAAATACAATAAAAGGTGGCTTAAAAGTTGCAGGGGTATTTTAAATTAATGATGTAAAGGGTTTGATGGCCAGTGCTTATCTACATTCTGGTAATCCACAGTCACTCTCATCTTTCCACTAGGGATGGATATGTGACCCTTGCAAAGGTACAATGATTTGTTTAGAGATGGATATCCAGGCCTGCCCCACAGAGCTATTCTGTTAAAGCTAGTAGAAAAGAGATTTCCTTTTGTATCTCAATTTTAAATTTAATCTCAATTTTAAATTTAATTTCAAGTACAAAATGTGAATCTGAAAGCTCTTAGCAGTCATATTCTTCATCTCTTTGAATAAATTTTTTTAAAGAGTTTATTTTTTTATTTGAGAGTGAGAGAGCAAGAGAGAGCATGAGCAGGGGCAGGGGAGAGGGAGAAGCAGGCTCCCCACTGAGCAGGGAGCCCGATGCGGGGCTTGATCCCAGGACCCTGTGATCATGACCTGAGCCAAAGGCAGATGCTTAACTGACTGAGATACCCAGGTGCCCCTTCTTTGAAGAAATTCTGTTGAAGTACAATATAAAAGACCAAACAGGTGAAAGGCCTGTGGCACCCTGAACCTTTTGGCAAAACAGTTGTACAATCCAGTATACACCTTGATTTGCTTAATCCAACTGCTATGCTTACAACCAAAAGAATCTTGGGTAAAGGAGAAGGCATAGAGACTTAAAACAACTTTTTACAATGGAAGTAATATATATTTATTGTCTTGAAAATTAAGACAATACAGAAACAGAAAAGAATTATTCCAAACTGAGGTCAAAATATCAATGCATATTTTCTTTTAGTGTATTTCCTACACTTTTATTCACACATGCACCTGTCCAATGCAGTTACTATACAGATTGGTTTTTAACCCTTTTTTGTTCCCTAAAACAATTTATTATGAAAAATTACTTAATGCATTATAATTTTTATGTGGCAGATCTTACTACACAACAAAGACTGACTCTTAATCCTTCCTTCCATACTTTTCTTTTTCCCTTCTTTCCAATACATCTGCTAACCTTAGAAGGTTCCAGGAATTTTCCTGTATAACAGTGAACAAGAGAGGTAGAGTACCTTTTTACATGAAGATGTCTTTTTAGTGGGTGAGAATGATATTAAACAAGTAAACAAATAAATTCAATAGTATAAGTAGCAGTAGGAGAACACCAAAGATTGTGTGATAACAGTGACAAGGGAGTGGAAACGACAGCATCAGAGAAGAATGAATGCTAATAAGGGTCCTTTGGGAAGGTGAGAATTGAGTTAACAATTAGTGAGAAGAAAAAGCCCATCATTTAACATTGGGATGGGAGTTTTTGAGACAGAAGGAAAAGCTAGTGACTGGGCCCTGCAGTGGGAATGAGTTCAATGTATCTGAGGAATAGAAAAAAGTGATGGTGCCTCAAATATAATGTGTGGAGAGAGCAAGAGAAAATTAGGTCAAAAAATAGTCTGTGGCCAGGACACAGGGTTTTGGAGGCCATGTAAAGGAATTTGGACTTTATTCTAAATGAACAGAAAACATCATGTTTGAAAAGAGGAGTGATGCAATCTGTTTAGGCAGTTTAATTCACTGGAGACACCTGTGGCTTGCATGATTCTGGTGGCAGTTGACATAAAGTAGATATATTTGTATATATTCTTGAAGTAGAAGCATTAAGACTTGCATTTGGGCATTGAGAGATGAACATCCTGAGTCTCAGTCCCTCATGTATAAATTGAATCAATGGCATGAAATTATTCTTGAACTGCCTTTCATGGTCTCGGTCATGTTTCCACAAATAGCACACAAATTTTAATAACACTCTGATCCACATAAAATTCTGAGGAGGTAACTTGTTTTCTGTTTTTCTACTGACTACTGTTTAGTTTCTGGAAAATTACATGAGTGGAAGGGAAATGACTGATCAAGCTAAACTCCTTTGCAGAGAAGCTATCCTGTTGGAGGGTGGAGGGTTGGCTTAGGAGGCTCAGCAGCTGGTTCAAACATTTTGAATCCCTGGACAGAGAGGCTTAGATCTCAGCACGACTCACTCAACCATTCATCTTTCCAAGGTAGATAAATTGAGTGTTGCACAATTTAGAATATGTGCGTCTTTCAGATAATGCCTTAAAAAGCAAATTCTGGGTGAACATTAAAGACTACATAACACTATAGAACAGTAGGGGCCACCCCCGTGTCCTTGGCCTAAATTTCTTCCTTGGTAATGTGGTAGGGTGAATTATTTCAGTCACCAATATTTTACTGTCATTAAATCCATGCAGTTTGTCTGAGTCTTTGGAATCTTTCAGAATGAAATGAGCTTTATTAACAAAAAAAACCTGGTTTGACTTACTATAAGTCCCTCTAAAGTTGACTGTAGCTCTCTGTGCTTTTTAATGATGTCTCCATTACAGAGGCTCCAGACTGGAACACACATTTTGTAGGTGAAAGGTAGCTTGATCATTCCTGTAAGAGGCATAGAGTCACGCCCTGATACCACTAAGGGCTCCCTGCCTGAAGATAATCCAGCTGCCACCAGAATCAGGCAAGCCACAGGTGTCTCCAGTGAATTAAATTGCCTAAACAGATTGCATCACTCCTCTTTTTAAAACAACATGATGTTTTCTGTTCATTTAGAATAAAGTCCAAATTCCTTTACGTGGCCTCCAAAACACTATGTCCTGGCCACAGACTATTTTTTTGGTACTGAAAGGTACCGAAAGATGTGGGAAGGGACATGATGAGTGGGACTGAAGGGCAGGGAACCCAGATACAGTCATTAGACTGCTGTACCTTTTCTTTTTTCCTTTTGCAGATTACCAGACTCTACAATGAGTCTGGGAGGTTTCAGTTGGAGATTCAACACTAAAGTCTTGGTCACTTATTTGGCCATAATAACTAATGATTTTTTTCTAAGATTTATTTATTTGAGAGAGAGAGAGAGTAGAGCAGAGGGAGAGAGAAAATACTGGAGCAGACTCCCTACTGAGCACAGAGCCCAATGTGGGGCTTGATCCCAGCACCCTGAGATTATGACATGAGCCCAAACTAAGAGTCAGCCACCCAACCAACTGAGTCACCCAGGTGCCTCCCCACCTTTGCAGACCTTTTGTATGTATAAAACTTTCAACAGTATATGTTCTTATTAAAATTATAAAAATTTTTTCACTCATTCAATAGTGCTATAATGGTGTATGTGTGTGTGTGTGTGTGTGTGTGTGTGTATGAGATATATGTAGCATATAATGGTATATACCCTCAGTCCCCACCCCCACAATTCCTGTTACCTAGTGAGCTATTGCTCCCTAAAAAACTAGTCAAGTGGATTCCATTACCAGACAGAAAACCAAAGAAGTGAGAAGTAATTTTTTTTTTGAGTTCCAAAACAGGAAGTCCAAGTGTGAGAAAAAAGACTTGGAGAAATATTAGTCCTGATAGTAAAAGGTATTTCTTTCCTTTCCTTTTCTGAAATCTAAGTAGAATTGACCTGATAAAAGGAGAAGGGGTGAGATATAGTGTAATGAAGGGGTAAAACCAGGAGTTAATGGAACTGGATTTGAAAAAACTGGGGCCAACATCCAGAAATAGCTCAGCATTGCCTAAGTGAGGAATGGAGAGCCACACAGGAAGTGACTCAACCTTTCATGCCAACATACAATTCATTCATACTATTAGATTTTATTAGGTGCCTACCATGGTGACAAATTTTGTGCCAAAAATTTTTTTTAGGGGCACCTGGGTGGCTCAGTCAGTTAAGCGGCTGCCTTCGGCTCAGGTCATAATCCCAGGGTCCTGGGATCGAGCCCTGCATCGGGCTCCCTGCTCGGCGGGGAGCCTGCTTCTCCCTCTCCCTATGCCTGCCTCTCTGCCTACTTGTTCTCTCTCTGTATCTCTCTGCCAAATAAATAAATAAAATCTTAAAAAAATTTTTTTAAAGATAATATGGATGTAGAATTAGCTGTGGAGAAGTTCAGTGTTGAATGGGGAGACAAATATAATAATTATAATATAGAGTAAAAGCATCTGGGAAGTCTTAGAAAGTTATATTTGATTTCAGGACTGTGGTTTTTGGAGATAAAATTTTATTTGGTAGGACTCTCTTGAGATACCATAGAATTAACTGTACCAAATTTTGTTTATTCCAAAAAAAAAATAGAACCTCTTTTGGACTGGATGTTTGAAAATAACACAACTCCTGCTCCACACCTCAGGAAAACAGAGGAATAGAAATAAGTAAACTCTGTGTAATGATAGAACATAGAAGGAAAGCGAATCACTAAGAAAGATTCTGCTTTCTTAAAGGACCAGAGAGAATTTAGGAAACATGATTTTTTTTCTGTAACGTTAATGAAATTTCATGAGTCATATGTGAACGCATACCACTACATTAAACATTCTTTTGAGGTGTCCTGGGGCCCAAATTTCCAATGTGTGCTTGAACAGGTTGTTTCCCCAGGCCAAAAAGCAATTCTTAAACACCCTGCTGGTATCTGAAAATTTGCCTCAATTCTGACATTATTCAACTCAATTCTGACACCATCTACCCAGAGATAGCATCAGATTCCACAGGTTAAGGGTTTAGTCCTACAAGATTGCCCCCCCCCCAACTTTAGATGCCAGTCAGAGGGCCAGGTTCTCACCTATACTTCTGGCTATAAAGCAGAGGTTCCTATAAACTCCTCCTCAGATGTGATTAATTTGCTCACAGAACTCTCAGAAACACTTTATTTACTAAGTTATTGGTTTATTATAAAATTATGTAACTCGGGAATAGCTAGGTGGGGGAGATACATAGAGCAAAGTATGTAGAAAGCGTGTGGGGCTTCTGTGCTCTCTCTCTGAGACCAGGCCATTCTCTCCAAATGTCCATGTGTTCACCAAGCCAAAGGTTCTCCAAACCCTGTCCTTTTGGGTTTATGGAAGCTTCATTTCATAGACATGATTGATCAAATCATTTACCATTGGTGATTGATTCCACTTCCATTGGCCAACAGCTCCCATCCAAAAGTCACCTCATTAACATAACAAATGACACCTTTATTAATTTTAACACTTAGGAAATTCCAAGAGTTTTGGGAGCTGTGACCACAGAATTGTAGAAGACCAAATATATATGGAAAATATATTTTGGTTATTTAAGTGACCAAATATGTATATCTTATAAATCACAATATTGCAAGCATTGACTAAACTGTTTCTTTTGTACTGGCTCAAACAGATATAAGTGAAAATGAAATGTAAAGTAAATGAAAGTAAAATATTTGGCATGATTTGGTTTAAATGACTCTTAAAACCAAAATTTACCATTTGTCTCTGAATTGAAAGGAAGCAGAAAAAGAGAAAGTGCAGAAGTTATAGATCCTTTGGAAATGAAGTGACAGATAAAGGAGTCTAATAGGTTTGTGTTTGGGATGAGAAGGAGGGTGGCAGATGGCAGGATGAGGATATCAAGTCAGAACTCAAATATTTTATCATAATAGAATCACTGAGTTAAGATGAATTTGATAATCATCAATCCCATTAAAATATTTTGAATCTAGGGCGCCTGGGTGGCTCAGTTGGTTAAGCGACTGCCTTCGGCTCAGGTCATGATCCTGGAGTCCCGGAATCGAGTCCCGCATCGGGCTCCCTGCTCAGCAGGGAGTCTGCTTCTCCCTCTGACCCTCTTCCCTCTCGTGCTCTCTATCTCTCATTCTCTCTCTCTCAAATAAATAAATAAAATCTTAAAAAAAATATTTTGAATCTATCTATCTATCTATCTATCTATCTATCTATCTATCTATCTACCTACCTATCCACCTATCTACCTATCTATCTATCTCATCTTTTGGACAAATATATTATTTAGTTATTTACCTTTCTTAGTCAATCATGAGCATAGAATATGGTAAAATAAATTCTGTAGTAGAATACAGAAATGCATTGGTCTAAATATGCATCTTGTAGCTTGAAATATGTAATAAAATTATGTATGATTTTTATCAATTTGATCTAAGAAAATTTTAAAAATGAAAACAAAATATTTGCAAAGGAAGTCAACTTTCCTCTACTCTGACTGGAAGCTATTTTGGAGGCTGCAAGATGCTTTGAGAACTCAAGTTGGATGTCTTCATGTGGGCTACCATGCTAATTTCTCCTGGTTCTGTCTACTTAATATTCTCAGAGCTAGTCACTGGTGACTGTATCTGAAGGAAGAGTTATTCAGCCCTCTCAGAGGCAGAAATTACATATATCAAGAGTCTCACAAACCCACCATGTTAGGAAACTTGCAATTGCTATATACTCCAAAAGGGGAGACTATCTATAGATACATGAGTGACTCCTCTTCTCACAATTTCCTTCTCACCCATCCCTCTTTTTTACATCTTATCCCCTCCATCCTGGGTGTCCTAACTGAACAATGAGTCCTAGATTATATTAGACTCTAGAATTGCTAGATTCTGGATTCAATAGGTCTTAGATTACATTATTACTCCAGAATTTTTACTGTCCACATGCTTTGACCCATGTCATTCCTTTGTTTCTACCTGATTAGACTGCCTCTTCTCTAAGTCCCCATCTAAAAACAGTCCCCTTCTATAAAATCTTTCTGTGGTGGCTGGTGACCTCGCTTTCCTATATAACTCATGCCACAAATCACTCCCTACATTCTTATTCTTTACTGGTGGAACCAGATAAATCAATTTATATGGTCTTAGTACCCTTTTTAAGTTGCCGTGGAGATAAGCACTGGAAAAACATATTGCCAGTTTCCACCCACCAGACTGAACCTCAGACATCACAATTGCCTATATTTTGCCTGTTTTTAGGCAGTATTTTCCAAGACTTTTCTTTATAGTTGTTTCAGTTTTGTCTGTTCCTTTTCTGCTGTAAGAGCCCCACATTGATGCACAGGTATAAGTAACTTGTGGCATGAAAACTAACTAAAAATATATAGATAAACTGCAGAGGCAGGGCTGCAGAGGACATGAGTGTATTTGAAATACGCAGCTGGCTGAAAAAAAGTAGGGTCTTTGGGCAACAGGTAAAGGATATGGTGAGCAATTATGGCAGGAAAGTGAAGAAAAGTCATTCACTTTCCATGCCTATTTTTCTTTTTTTTGTTAAAGATTTTATTTATTTATTTGAGAGAGAGAGAATGAGAGATAGCACGAGAGGGAAGAGGGTCAGAGGGAGAAGCAGACTCCCCGCCGAGCAGGGAGCACGATGTGGGACTCGATCCCGGGACTCCAGCATCATGACCTGAGCCGAAGGCAGTCGCTTAACCAACTGAGCCACCCAGGTGCCCTCCATGCCTATTTTTCTAACAAGACAATATACAGATAGTAGGAACATCTGAAGTTCTTCTGAAACAGGCTTCTTTAGAGTATTTTCGCACTCTCTGTGATTGAGCTCAAATGTTCTTACCTCATACCACATAGTCAGCTAGGAACAATATGCTCCAGAAAAGTCTATTGATTCATAGTATCAGATATACATTATACATCTTGCTATTGGTATACTGCCAAAGTAGGTATAGAGATATTTAAAACATGACCTCTTCCCCGAGGTTCTACATAGTCTATTTAGGAAGACACGACTAAAACATATAAAACATCAAAAATATAAAATATAAAATTATAGTTGTTAGAAGTACAAACAAAAAGTTTTGGAAAGTAAGACACAGTGTGGACTGAGGGAAGGATAAAATGTGGAGAAGCAAACTGGCAGGGACCTGAGTGGTTCAAATTTCAGGCTCTTAAATCAAGCCCACCAGATTCTGAATATTGACTCTTCCATCTACTCATAATTGGGCCATGTATTTCAACAGCCCTTGCCTCAGTTCTTATTGGTAAAATAGAAATAATCAGACAACCACAGGTTTGGGGAGTATTTGAAAATGAATTTTCTAGTACATAAGAAGTATTTAATGTAAGTTAAATGCTATTACCAATTAAATAAACATTCCCTAAGAGACAGCAACTCTAATAGTAGAATTTAGAAGTGTGATGTTTATGGGCATCTGGGTGACTCAGTAGGTGGAGCCTCTGACTCTTGGTTTCAGCTCACGGTCATGGTCTCAGGGTTTCAGGATTGAGCCCTGAGTCTGGCTCCAGGCTCAGTGGGGAGTCTACTTGGAATTCCTTTTCTCCTTTTCCCTCTGACCCTCACCCTGCACTCTCTCTCAAATAAATAAATAAATCTCTTTAAAAATTGTGATATTTAATGAATATAACAATTAACAATTGGTGCTCTATAGATAGATCTAAATGGCTTGTGCTCATAAACTGGAGAACTAAAGAAAGCACAGATCCCTGAGGATATACCTTAAAGATTGAACAAAGTCATCTATGTCTAAATTCCTCATATGATATTAGACATCTGTCAATTTCCAGTATTGTGCTAAGAAATTTCATGTGTGTGATTCCATTTAAACTTCACAACAAATTCTGAGTCAGTAATATTACTAGGCTTTTCTAGATGGGAAAACTGGCATTCAAAAAGTGAAGTGATTTTCCCCAGGTCTCATATTTGTAAGAAGAATTTTTGGGTTCCTTGAATCACAGCCTGGGACTCTGTGATGTGTATACTCCTCATTAATGAAACAGAAAAAACAAACAACAGAATGAAAAATAGGGAAAGAGATGTAAGAGATGGAGTGAATCATCCTGAAAAAGAAAATCCAATGCTCAACCGCCAACAGAAAAGAGGCTGCAAAAGAGACAGTTAATGTAAAAATTAAAAGAGAAAGATAGAAAAAAAAGGCTCTCCGGGTGACAGGTTCATATATATGACAGGATTGAAAGGACTTAGGCAAATGCATCAGATTTTGCCATTATGTGAATGAACAGCAGAATGTTTAGAAATATAATCTTTAAATGGAAAGGATAATGATTTTTATGGATAGGTTCACATTTGCTTAGAATGGTCTATTACAAGCAGGGTTTTATTGGTATTAAGGAATAGCTCCACTCAAGTTCAGGAAAAATATGCTTATAATAAGAATAGACATGTCTTAAAATTTGTCAGGACCCTGAAGAGCAGACTACTTTTTTGTCACAGCATCTCTGCTTTTATCCTGCACATATTCTCTGTTAAATAATTAGCTACCCATTGATTACCCTTCCTCTTATGACATTACTGATGTTTCAAAACATGGATATTCAGTTTGCCCGGCCAGCTCCAACTCAAAATCAAGGAATTCTTATTGATTATACTCTAATACTCCACCTCTACCTGGTAAATGCTCCAGAGAGAAAGTATCTGTTGGAGCCAACCATTTTTTTTTTTTTTTAATCAAGGAGGTCTTGGGCTAGCCTTTGCCCAGTGATCATCCCTTTTGCTAAACAATGTGCTGGGGAAGTCACACAGTGTAGAACAGAGTCATTTAGACAGTTGTGTTTCAGAATGATTCCCTTAGAAGTCAGTATATGTGGGATAGGTTATTACATCTGTTAAATCTTATGTCAGAAAAAAATGATATAACATTTAGGGGAGTGTGCTTGATCATACAGATAGATGATTAAATATAATGCAGTGATTTTAACAATGTGTGTTATTTTTAAAAAAGTCAGATTAAAGGTTTATTGCAAAAGTTAGATGAACATTAACTGTTGGCATTATACCCTAAATGCCATAAAATCTCAATTAAAAACTAAATAATTTTCCTTTTAAAAAGTAGTTTCAAAGGTATACTGAGAAAAATATATAAATCATACTAGAATGAACTACATGCTGGTTTATATTTACTAACTTGTGATGGGGAAGGGACGGACCCTGAAAATAAATGATTTTTTAAGTAAGTAAGGCTTTTAAAGTAAGACTTATCTGAAAACATGATAACAGGAATCCTAGGAAAGTTACATAACACTTTCTTCTTTCTTCTTTACCTTCTTTATCTTTGTTGTCAAGTTCAGATAAAAAAATGAAATATTTTCTCCTCAATAATTTGACCCCACTATATTATACTATTTGTTTTTCTTTCCGGGCTAAACTGTGCAACTAGCAACATTCACAACTGAAGTGGGTTGGTAGGAGATCTTGCCCTCACTAACACACTTTATACAGGCCATTTGTCCACATGACCATTTCCCATAAATTGTCACAGCTAACCTACATTCTTACTCCATTTGTTGGTAGTATTCTTAAAGTCATAGTTACTGACCTATTTTTCCCTGCTCCCTTGCTGAAGCCTGCATGCCAGAACCTTTTAGTTTTGAAGAAGACACTAACTATTCACTGGTTGCAAACTTAAGGTCATTTCATCAACTGTTTTGGACTTAGAGACACCCATCCTCAATCAAAGAATATTAACGTCAAATAAAAGAAACAGTTCAGATACTTTTATCAATTTTGGCTTATCCAAGCTATATTTTATTTGATATGCAACTGTAAGTAAGCCACCTAAAATTTCAACCAATTCAGGGGAAAATTATTTAATTTCAATCTTGTAAAAAGTAAGGAGTCTTCCTATTTAAGAAGTTCTTCAGTCAGTAACTGCAGTTCATTTGCTAGGAGACTTTGAAATATACCAGAAAACAGGCTGGCTGGCAGGTTGGTTTGTGCTGCAAGATATTCTGACAACCTGTCAAAGTTCCACTTTTCTCACATTCTACCAACTTCTCTTTTCTAAAGAAAGCATGAAATGTCAAAATGACAGGTGCCAAAGCGCAGCAGCATCCAGCTTCTGGGCCTATTACCTTAGGAAGGAAAGAGTTGAAAAGTTGTGCAAGTGACATATGCTGAAGAGTGATATAATTTGCCAGGTAAAGGAGTGGCTTGATGGTGCTTGTGTTAACCCTTTGTAGCTAACTAATTTGAATTATATCCTCTGGGAATAATTTCTATGAGTATATATAGAAAAATATAGCTTTTGAAGCAATAACTTCAATAAGTTATTGGGCATCCCTTTCTTTAGTGTTGGTGACTTTCTTCTGTTAATTCATTGAATGTAATCAACATCACATGGTTAAAAGTAGCTGATGTTGTAATTTTGTTATATTTTAAATGGATGGATAAAGCAATATTGCCAGAAGAAAGATTAAAACATGGGAAACTACTGCAATTATATCTGCATAAAATCTGTTAGTGTGTGTGTGTGTGTGTGTGTGTGTGTGTGTGTGTGTGTACATACCTACAGGGAGTGTTAAGAATGACTTGATTGATTTATATTAATTGGGGAAAAGTCAGTTTAAGTTAATGGGCAAGACTGAGTTATAAAATAAAGTTTAAAAATTTTATTTTATTACTTTCAAGTTCAGATCCTGTCTGATGAATATATATGACTAACTTGCCACTTTCAGCTATTTCTTTATAATGTGCAAAGATCTACAAAAGAGCATTTTTCCCAAGTGATAAAGAGGTCTTCATTATTTGTGTTAATTATTATTTTGTGTTGCAAACTGTTTTGTTTGAGGACAATGGAAATAGATAAGTAATGTTTTGTGATCATACCATTTGGCCAGGAGAGGAATGAACAAGAAATCTAATCAAAAACTAAAATACAGCTTAGATTAAGAAAAAAAATTTGAATTTCCGGAGGGAAGGTGGGAAGGCTTTACAAAGTTAAGAAGGAAAATAGGAAAGGATTCTTTAGGAGGGAGAGAGAGAAAGAGAGCAAGAGCGAGAGAGCGAGCAAGAGAGAGAGAGAGAAAGGGAGAGAGAGGGAATGAGATTTATTCTACATTCTGGGAGAAAACAAGATTTGATGGTACAAGTCTGGAGATGTAATCCTATCTGTACTCTGAAAAGTAACATCATGTAGCAGTTGGGAGTTAAGAGTCTGCAGTTGTACTGTTTAATAACTGTGAGTTTGTACCTGCTACTCAATTCAAGTGGTCCACAATTTATCTACCAGTAAAATAGAGACACTTGAAATATCTGTCTCATTGTATTGTTGTGAGAAATTAAATGTGATTATGTGTATAAAGCTGCAGTTATTCCATGATTGTATCTTTGGAAAACCAGTTCTATTTTATTTTAATTTTTTAAAAATATTTTTTTTTATTTTTAAGTAATCTCTACATCCAATGTGGGGCTCAAACTTATGACCCTGAGATCAAGAGTCTCAAGCTCTACTGACTGATCTAGGCAGGCACCCCAAGATTCAAAGGACTCTCTTCCCATGTCTTCAGAAATTAAAAAGGGATATTGAATTACAGTGGAATGGGAAACTGGACAAAGAATTCTCAGCCTGAGAGGAGTTAGAAATCCCTCACTACAAGAGCAAGGGGGCTTTAATTAGCCAAACTGTTTATTGTATACTTTGAGAATCTTTATGCTACAGTAGTTATATGTACTTACAATAGCTATAGAGACCATTAATTATGCGTGATACTACTGATAAAGATTTATAACAGCAATAGCTTGTAAGTAGGAAGCATTTCTTCTAATCAATTGCCATGCAGTATTGTAAGAGTTAAAGACTACACATAATATGTAACTAACCCCCACTTATAACCCATTTGGGAATACTCTAGCAATAGATGTCTAGCTTATCTTCTACCAATGAAATTCATACAAATTAGATTGAAAGGTGAAAGGCAGACAGAAGAGATATTATTGTTACTCTAGCAACAATAAGCAGGTGAGTAGATTCAAGTCTTGTAAAAATTTGCAGGAACTTCTTAGCAAATCACCTGATTCTGGGCTCTAAGCTATAGTGATTATTCCTTTAGCTTCTGCAATTTTTGACACTGAATGAAAATGAAAATGAAATTTAACAGCAAATATGAGATATCAGCAGTTTCCCTGACCTTAGATTCTCTATTTCTGCCAGTGGTTCTATAAGCACCTAATTTCTTGCATTATGTCCCATCCATCCCTCAAGGACTAATTAGAGGGGTTTATGGTTTTGTTTTGATCAATCTCAAATACAGTATTTGTTACCAGAAGTAATTCCCGAAAAGAGACCTTCAAAGACGGTGATGTAGGATAGCTAGTGTTTAATGGTCAGTGTTGAAGGAAGCAACAATAATGGAGAGCAGAAAATAGGATAGTGATATTCCAAAGCATTCCGTGTCAAACAACTATTTAAATTATTACCTGTATAAGACTTAAATGAAGCAAATCAGGTAGCTTCGGCAATACAATATTACATAGGTTGTGAAGCACTCAAGGATTGTAAAGTAGCATGGCTGATTCTAATTACACTGGTGAGCATTCAGGAAGAAAATGTCAAGATCAGCACTTTGGATTTTCAGCTTAAGGTGTGGTCAGAAATCCATAGAACTTCTATGATTGTCCTAAGAAGTCCCCACTTATATAGCTGTAAAACTGATCTATCTGGAAAAAGAAAATGGAACGAACAATTAATTCTTCAGGTTGGAAAACCAATTGAGTTCATAGATGTATCAGGTCTCATATGAAAGCTAGGACAGTGTTTGGAAAATGGCAGGACCTAAGAACTGAAATGGGGATATTTGGATAGATGCAGATGAATATGAGTACCTTGACTCTCTAAATCTTATAGGACTTCCCTTCCTGGTAGATGTAGCTCCCCTGCATCCCCTATCTGAAGAAATAATGTACTTTGCTTGAGTGCCTATAATGAGCTAATTTGAGGCAGTGCTCTTTCAAGGGGATACTAATTCTTTCGGTATCAATGCCACCACCCAAATTTGATTCCAGTATCCAACTCTGCTTCCAGACCCTTATACTAGAATCAGATTTCAGAATAATTTCAAGGAAGAATTACAAAGACCCACAGAAATAGTGTATACATGAGATGGATTTCAATATTTTGAAACATGAGTTTTTCTATCTATCTATCTATCTATCTATTTATCTATCTATCTATTTATCAATCTATCATCTATTTAATCTTTCCATAAATGAATTCCAAGAGTGCTAGGGCAGGGAAGAAAGAACATAACATTGGATTTGCCTAAATCCATTAATAACCATACATATACCAGAAATTCTGATTTTGAGGTGTTAACATGAAGAGCTGGCCATGGTTTTCATAGTTTCTCTAGTTAAGAGACTGAACATGGACTCAGTGTTGACCTATATTAAAATATTGAGATAAGAATCCAAAGGTTTAAAAGAATAGGAAGGTTGGACTAATCTGTGCATTCCTTTTACTCACCCCTCACTATGTTCCCTGGAATGACTCCAAGCAGTCCCTTTTCACCAAAGCACTGGTAATTACATTAATGATGTTAGGAATGCAGTTTTAAGAATCTCTATAATTGCCATCTTGTACTGTTTGGGATAACAATCACACTATTATTTATTATTTCCCCTGGGTCAAATTATTTAAACTCTCTGAGACTCAGTTTCCTTAACTATAAAATGAGAATAATAACCATTTTGTTCAGTCATTGATAGACCTAGCACAAAATAACTGTTAATGTTTTATTGAGTATTTTATATATAACACACTCTGTCAAAACTTTACATGCATTGTATTCTTTAATTTTCGCAGTAATCAAATGAAGTATGCACTTCATCTAATCGCTTTTCTAGGTAAAACAGTTGATGCTTAACTAAGTTATGGTAATAAACCTGTAATTTGAACTAAAATACTCTGACTCTAGAACTTACATTTTTATTTCTTTAAAGATTTTATTTTATTTATTTATTTGAGGGAGAAAGAAAGAGCAAGAGGGTACAAGCAGGGGGAGAAACAGAGGGAGAGGGAGAAGCAGGCTCAACCCCAGGACCTCGGGATCATGACCTGAGCCAAAGTCAGATGTTTAACCAACTGAGCCACTCATGAGCCCCCAGAACTTACATTTTTAACCACTATGCTGTACTGCATACAGTAGATTATCCATAAATGTAAATTATTACCATTGTCAATATGACACTATAATCAGCATCACTATTATTATATGATCATTTATCCTTACTTTTGGTCATATTTCTACTATAGTAAGGCATTTCAAGTCATTGATGGATGGAGGAGGATTTTTAATAATAAACATCTGGTAATCAGAGTACAACAACCAGAGACCCAAATCACAACTTCTATGGACTTTCCTGATCTAAAAAGGAAGATGTACAATTGCACACATCCTGAGATCTCTTTTAGTTCTATTTAGCAAGTTTTAGTAAGATCAATCTTTGAAGATTGTTAGCTCATGATGCATGGACATATGCATGGTTTCAGTTATAAGAATCATTGGTGGTGGCACCATCAAAGCCCTTCACTAAACATCAGTTATGCTAAGCCTCATCAGAAGTCCAGGATATGTTGCTGTTGCTTTTCTTTTTTCTTTTTTTTTTAAAGATTTTATTTATTTATTTGAGAGAGAGAGAGAATGAGAGATAGAGAGCACAAGAGGGAAGAGGGTCAGAGGGAGAAGCAGACTCCCTGCTGAGCAGGGAGCTCGATGCGGGACTCGATCCCGGGACTCCAGGATCATGACCTGAGCTGAAGGCAGTCGCTTAACAACTGAGCCACCCAGGTGCCCTGCTTTTGCTTTTCTTGATTAAAAATAAATTATTCATAGAGGGTATCTTTTTACCTAGTCAAAACAGAGTGTCACCAGATTTTTTGCTTTTATTAAGATTTCATACATTCATTGAAGTTATATACTTAGAATAGTGGTGACTTAAAAAGTCAGAAATGTGCTATTTTCCTTAATTTTTATACAATGATTTCCACTACAACCTGATAAGAGAATCTTCTTAGATCTATTGGGAAATTGTAGCTCCTTCTGAAAACTCAATGAAGTGAGTTTACTTGCATCTTTCAAATGTAAAACTCAGTAAAATTACAAAATGAAATGCAGGTGGAAGGGGGATTATCCCTTTCATCATTTAGACTTTTGAGGTCTTAGGTTTAGAATTTTAACCAATGTATTATAAAACTCAATTCTTTCAGCACTAATTATTATGTTCTTAAGATGCATAAGATATCATTTCTAATAATTATTGTAAAACATAGATAATAAAAAGCAAAAAGTCTGTCCTAGTTTCAAAATTTACAAAAAACAAAAAGATTATAAGATCCTTGCATGCAGATTCTGCATCAGGCCAAATCAATCAGCTGAAAAAAATAATAATTCAGCCAGGAAGTTCATTGTTTGATGGACACAATGCCAATTAACTAATTTGACACAATGCAATTAACAAGTTTGCCTTTTTTTTTAATGAATTGACTGACTTGGCTTCTTGTTTCAGTGTCATGTAGATATGGCAGCAGATAACAGTAACAATATTGAACTGGAAGGTTAAGTGATTTAATTTTGAAGACATTACTGTTGCAGAGGCCACATTTAATAAATCAATGTTGTTTAAGATGTTTGGAGATCTATGGCTTAAAGATTACTTTGCTGGTGGAGTGCCTGGTAATCATTATACACTGCAAAACCATGCACAACACTAAGAGCTTGTCTTTCCTAGTTGTCAATAATACTATGCATCTCCAGGTAGCCTCAGACTTCTCCTCCACCCAACACTAGCAGGTTTTCTTCAACAGATATCATCCACTGGTCTACAGTAATAGATCAAACCCCACACCTCTTTGCCTCAGCTTCAGGTAAGGGTGCTTGACAAGTTTAGTTTGGAATACCAATACAATATTTAGAGTAAGCAAGTGCACAAGTCATTCATTATTTGAGCCAAAGATGCTATTGTGTTTGGGATTTTTTTTTTCCCCAAGCAAGCAGGGTTACTTGTGTGAATAAGGGAAAAAGAATTTCAAATGTTCCTGTGCAGAGAGATGCAATGTCAAAGCAGACCTCGTGGCCCTACAGGCAATTGTTCAGCACTGCTCATTAATTGTAACGTGCAGGCTATTACACAATGTTAACCTCAGTGCATGTTATGAAACTTATGTAAGAACAGCAGGAGAGTGTCCTGTTTAGGACATATGGGATATTATATTTAAAAAAATAATAAAAACTTTATTTTTCCCCAAAGATAAATCTCCAGCTATCTTAATCCATCGTGTCAATCAATACATTTTAATAATCATTTTTCATAATGAATTCTAGTGGAAAAAGATGTGAACATTCAGTTTGAGTGAAATATCAGGAATAACTATAATGGTCACTAGAATCATAAAATTATGGAATGTAAGTTATGGATTGGAGCTTAGGAAAACTCTAGTTCTATCTTTGATTTAAAAAAAATACTAAAGTCCAGGGACTTGTCCAAGACTACAAATTTATCAGGACCAAAGTTGAGTCTAGACTCTGTGTCTTCCTTCAATATTCTTTCCAGTGTCACTTTACAGTATGCTCTGAAATAACTTTAAATTTTAGGAAATTTCATACCCAGGAAGAATTTTGGCTTTCTGCCCAGATTGCAGCTGTACTGTGTCATACTTTGGGATAAATCTTAAGTAATTTTATTCAAAGTATTCTTTGTCCAGGAGAGCCCTTTTGGTGGGTCTCTTCATTGAACTAACTACCAAGGAACATATTTTGGGAGACTTTGCTCTCCTACATTCTTCGTGTGGTAGTCCAGTTATTATGCCATGAGATATACCTCAAAATTTGCTCTGCATTAATTCTACAGGCCAACCCCAAGCATAGAGATCCCATCTTGCCAGCACAAAGTTATGCTTGGGTCAAAATATTGGGATTACATAGGTAGAGAAAATAAAGAATGAATTTAGCCCTCCCTTTGTTCAATCTGAGTTTCCTTCTAGAACAATGTTTTCACTCATTTGCTGAATAACTTCGGGTCAGCCACTTAACTTCTGGATCTTCAGTTCCTCATTGGCATAATATAAAGGGTTTAACTAATGATCTCTGATGCCCTTACACCATAAATAAAAATAAATCTAAATATAAATACACACACATATATATAAGGTTTTCTGTGTATCCAATTGATGTTTTACAAAAAACAGATTAAAACAAAAGAGTTTGAATTAAACAGATCAGTTTTCACTGCCATGGGCTAGGAAGAAAAGCAGATTTTAGACAGAACAGAAAGGCAGACATCAATTTCTAATATCTTCTGACAAAAGATGTATTCATTCTGGTTTTAGAGAAATATTTCCCAAAAGAAAACTGGATGCTCTAAAATAGAATTTTGTTTCAGGATGTACAACTGAGGCACAAGCATGATATATAAATCCCAAATGAACTGTAAATAGAAAACATTCACATTTCTCAGTGAGAAGCAACCTCTACATCAGACGTGCAATCTAGCAGTATTAATTCACTACACTAGAAAAGGCTGTTATGCAAAGTTCTATATAAATATATGTGTAGACACTTAACCAAACAAATTAAATTTGCTAGGCAAGCTTATTTGGAGAAGAGCAGTTACGAGTAATTGCTTCCAAGAAAGCCACCCTTTTGCCTTTAAATTTACAAAATGAACACGTCACATTTAGAGTTGGAAATCCCTTACCTGGTCCTATTTTTTAAATTAAATAAAGGGGGAAAATTATTTAAATATGTACTTCACCACTGTATATAGATGTAGATATGGATAGAGACAGATAGACTTTAACTCAGAAGCAAGTCTTGAAGAGCAGACATTTAAATTTACACCTTCCCCTGTTTTTATAAAAAAAGTTACAATTTGATTACAATTTTTATAGTAAAATCCAGAGTTACAGTTGGAAGAAACCTTCAAAGTCATCTGTTCTAACCCCTTCATTTTATAGATATGAATGTGGAGTTTCAGAAAGATGCAGCCCACAGTTGGTGAGTGGCCGAGTTGGATCCAGAACCCAGCTTCCTGACTTGATGCAGAGCTTTTTTTTTTTTTTTTTTCCCCACTACTACAAACCAAACAGGAATTAGTCAAGCAATTCAGGAGGCCTAACACAGGGCTTGCTTGTGGAATCAACGAGCATTTGTCCCATGGAATTTGTTATCTCCAATTGTGCTCCTGTTATGGGATTTGTTGTTCTGTTTTCTGACTCTGCACTTGATTTGCAATTCTGGGCCGGAGCAATATGCTTCCCCAGAGTACTGAGCAGTGGTCAGTGAATTTAATCTGTCTCACACTGTGATCTGTGAGCTAAATTGTTACATCTCCACCTAGTGGACAAATACACATAGATGGGAATTGCAAAGGAGATGTGGCCCACTGAGGATGGATCTGCAGGGGAAGAGCCGAGAGGTTAAAGCTGCAAAAAAAAAAAAAAAAAAAAAAAAGAAAGAAAAACGTTTTACTGACAACTGGCAGTAAACTAAAGACTCTTATGGAGAAATCAAAGTATAATTATTAGATAGGGGAAAAATCAGCTTTCTCATTACTTCAAGGACCTCTAGAGACTTTTTTTAGCTTCTGGAGGGTGCTGTGAGGTATGAAGAGAGACAAGTCAGAGGATGGAATGAATAGAACTCTTAAGTGAAAACTAATTCTTCAAATTTTCCTAAAAGTGCATACAGACAAATGTACTCAGCCTTTGGAATCCGACTGGCCCCCCAAAACCTCTTGAAGCCTAAATAGAAAGACAAGTCCTGGGCCACAGTTAAATAAACAACCCTACCTGCCTCCAAGATTCCTAACAGAAATGTTACGCTCTGTGCTTCAGCGGAGCCCTCACTAGCTTAGGTGTATCATCTGCCTTTTACTGCTTTCTAAAGAGCATGAGAACAAAGGATTGAGTTAATATGCTATATCCCCTGAAAGCAGGGGCAACATTGTCGCTGAGAAATGACATCTCCAAAACGTAAGTGTTACGTGTGCACATGTGTGGTAGGGAAAAAGAGAAAATTAATACCTTTTCAGTATAATTTTCAACATTGGCCCTTCTCCTTCTTCTCTCTACCCCTTTCTTACATTTTGGCTTTTCATTACCAAGGAGCCAAGTAGCTTAGCTTCCATTGCATTAATTTCCTCTCTATGCAAACATCACTGGGACATGTGGCTCCACATTAAGTACAACTGCTTTCTGAGAAGAACTGACAAGACAACTGCTGCTAATTTTCTTTTATTCAAATCAAGTTCATTTTTTTTCTTTTTATCAACATCTATACAGTGTATTCAGAAAGCTTTTGCATCCATAGCAATTTTAAGAATGTCCTTGACATTAACAAATTCTATATCTGAGAGACAGTCTTTTCTGAAGAAAGCCTATAATGCTCTAAGGCTGAGTTGGCATAAACACTGAAGAATCACAGGTAAATGACACCTTGCATGGAGCACACATACAGTAAATATTTCAAGAATTAAATTGAAAAGGCAGTTTGTGGTCTAATGGGTTTGATTTGATATGGTTCCCGAGGCCACTGATTGAACAACTGAGTACCCTAGGAGGCCAGGACCTACAACTCATACTAAAGATTTTGGGGTTTGTGATAGAAAACTGAGGTCAATCCTTACTTTGTCCCTCATCCGCTGTGTAATCAAAACTATGTTACTTAAACTCTCTGTAACTCAAATTACCTGACTAAAAATTACAGTGCCTAGGAATAGTATTTAATTGAGAAATTTCTGGTGATAATGCAAAAAGATATGTAAAGTTCCTTAGCACAGTGCTAGACACAGTATAGCAAGCCCTTGATAAGTTCTGGAAATCTGTGAGTGCCATACTGAGAAGATGCATTTTTTTTTTAATCAAGAATGGATCCTAACAAAGGCTTCACGTAGAAAGAATGGAAAAATAATGAGAACAAAGGTAACTGACCAAGGATTATGCATTATTCAATTAATTATAAAGCATTCTCAAGAACTTCATTTTTAAAGCATAACTATGTGTGACATGGGTTTGAGAAAAGTTTTAGGCAAAAATAAACAAAACTCTGCATTAGAGATTAATAGAAACTAAAGAAGCACAGCTCATATTTCATCCTTGGGAAGGTGATAGCATTAGTAAGGGAAGGAGGAGAAACACACAGCAAACTAGCAAAATGTCCATGTCACTAAAAAATAAAAAAAATAAAAAAAATAAGAAATCTAGTAATACTTGCTCTTAAGCAGAAAGAAATATGTAAATGAGTCTTGAATACTTAATCCAAAGATCTTGATGATAGAGAAATGTGGAATGAATGGAGTGGAATGGGAGAGAGGTGTCATGAAAATCTCACAGGATGTGAGTTTTGGAGTCAGAAGAGTTATACAGATTGATAGAGGGGGAAAAAAGATATTTTGGGATGTTTGGGAACATACAGTCATATTTATTACAGATGTAGATTAAGAGATTAATAAGCAAGTTCATATGACTTATAATTCTATTTTTTAAAGATTTTATTTCTATTTGAGAGACAGAGAGACAGCACAAGTGGGGTGAGGGGCAGAAGAAGAAGCAGACTCCCCGCTGAGCAAGGTGCCCGATGTGGGGCTCATTCCCAGGACTCTGGGATCATGACCTGAGCCGAAGGCAGACGCTTAACCAACTGAGCTACCCAGGCACCCTTGTAATTCCATACTCACATAGTTTCTGCTTTTGTAAAACATACACCGTGGTCAGTAAAAGAATGAAATTTAACATTCTGTGTGTGGTAGGCTGAATACCTCCCACCCTCACCCAAGATGTCCACATCTTTATCTCCAGAATTTGTGACTATGCTACATTACATGGCAAGAGGGTATTAAGATTACAGATAAATCAAGGCTGCTAACTAGCTGGTTTTAAAATTAGGAGATTACCCTAGATTAAGAGTTACCTCCAGTATAATCATAAGGAAGAGAGGAGAAAAATTAGTGTCCAAATGATGAGATTTAAAAAATCATCTATTGCTGGCTTTGAAGATAGAAGAGAGTGATGAGCCAAGGATGCAGGCAGCTTCTAAGAAGCTGGAAAGAACAAAAAACAGATTTCCCCCAGAGTCTCCAGAAAAGAGTGGAAGCCTGTCAACACCTTGATTTTAGCTCAGTGATACCTGTGTCATGATTCTGACTTCCAGAACCATAAAGTAATACATTTATGTTGTTTTAAGCTACTAGGTTTGTGGTAATTTCTTACATGAGCAATACGAAATTAATATATTCAGCCTTTTTACTGAAGGGTGAATGCAGGAAGCCCACCCACACTCTTGATGTGTAGTTGTAGCAAAACACTTAGGGGGCATTTAGAAATAAAGGAGGGATATGAGAGCAGAGAAGGTCCATTATAATTGCTAAAGGTTAAAGGAGGTTCTGCCTTCCAGAAGCATCCTTGGAAGTCCCTAAGAATAGGCTTTCTAGAGGTTGTACTATCAAACGCTCTAACTGCATGCTCGTAGTAATTCAAAACTTAAAGAACTGGGATAATTTGGACAAAGTGCAACCAGAGAGGTTGCCACTGGAAGCAGCAGCAGAAAGATGTATTAATGAAGTCTATAAAATATGCAAACTGTAGGGGATAAGGAAAGGAAAAGGGAACAAAGCTTGGAGAATAGGGTCAGTGGGTAGACTTCTATCCTTACAGTGGAAGGTGTTCAACTCCTATATATAGACACATTACAAGAAAAATGGAAAATGTAGGCTGAACCAAGTCTTAGTGAGGAAAATAAATTGACCTGGTAAAGTCAATTATAACCCCTACTCTGAAACTATATTTCTTAGGTTTATATATTAGCTTATTTTCTCATAAATCCTCTGATTTATCTTGTTGACACCTAGGTAGGTTATTCTATAAAGTGGAAATAACAAGAAGATCTATGTCATATAATTATTTTGAGAACTGTACCATGTCAGACATTAACTATAGTATCTAGAACATAATAAGCTATTATTATTGTTGTTATTAGATCTAGCTAACAAACTATCACAAATACATTAAGAAGGAGTAATTTATGGTGTAAATTCTATTTGTATTTGCATAACTGTGCATATCTGTATAGTACCCACAGACTAGAACAACGTTTCTCAAAATCTAGCATGCATTTAAAACACTGGAGAACTTAAAACAGATTGCTAAACCCCACCCCCAGAATGAGGCATGGCTAAGATTTTGAGTTTCTAACAAGTAGCCAATGATGGTGATGCTACTGGTCCAGGTATCACGCTTTGATAAAATCCAGCCTGGACTGTATAACTTGAATTTTCACTATGAATTACTCTATTAATGTTATTCTCAAATAAGCCCTTTTAGTTTAAGATCCTGTAGCACATAGCTTTATGTCTCAGTGGGAACCCGCCTATAGGGAGGGAGATAAGAGTTCATATGACTATTTTCATTCAGCAAGATGAGAGAAGTGATGTGTTTTACTGCCAGGCTAAATAATTTAAGAGCTGATGTGTGGTCTTCATGTTTTCACCTATCTCTGGTCAATGCCAAGGAAGCCATCATGGGGACATTGTGTTCCCAGATGGTATATCTATCAAATGAAGAAACATTATATGCCTGGGTTCTTCAACAGAGTTCCTCCACTAACCCAAATAAACATGTAAGATGACTGAGAAATAAGCTTTTATCTCCTGTTCATCAAATAAGTGATATTAATATAATCATTCCCTTCTCAATCTCAGTTCCTTTTACCTGGCAGGAGTCCACATATATGGTTTTTTTTTTCCCCTCAGCGATAATATTTTAGCTTAAAATGTGCCACAGTGAATTGATATATCATATTAGTTTTCATAAATGTATATACACAGAACACATGCTCATTTTGATACACATTACATTTGCCTTTCTCTTTGTCTTTTTTCATTCACTTTTCTTCTTTCTCCCTTGAGAAACGTGCAGTCTGGTCTGCACAGAGAAGAACAGAGAGAATAGAGACAAGAGACTAGATCACCTTGGAGAGACCCTGACTAAGTATTTGCCTGGATTCATTAGCAAATGAAGCCTGTGAAAGTGAATCCTTGCAATAAATTCCCTTTTCTGTTATAACCAGCATGAAGATTTCCTCACCTCGACCTCCAAATGATGTTCTCCAGATGTTCCACACACCTAACCAGAATTTAAGTCACACAAATGTACAATATGTTTTCCAGGGCTGATATGAAAAAAAAAAAAAGATGGAAGAAAAAGAAGTAAAGTAAATGAAATTACTATACTGTTTATTTAAATATTTATAAAATAATCACTTGAAAATTGTATTAGTTTACATGTCATAGTAACATTATTGAAGAAGCTAACAACTGGAATCTATTTTTCTTAGAATTAAAGAAGCAAATATTTTGTATATAATAAACACACACACACACACACACACACACAGTTCCTGGACCTTTTATTCTCATGATGTGCTTTAATAAATAGAAAATTCTAGCATGAAATAGTCACAGTCTTCAGAACAGTCTCTTTCTTTCTCCTTAGACAATGGTATACTTTTTAGATTCTTAAAAAACAAAAACAAAACAAAACAAAACAAAAAGACCCAAACTTTCTTGAAGTTATTTCCCCAAGGAAGTCTCTTTTTCAGCAGCTGTATGAAGATGTAAAGTCACAACTAATCAAAATCCCTTTGTGTAGTGGTTTTATTCATGTATTATATGATTTCACTTCCCCTTTTCCTTAAAGCCATGTCCACTTTCTACTCTAGATTGTAATTTGCTTGAGGGCAGAGGCTGTACTTTCCCTTTGTTGAACACAAGTATTTTGAAGGAGAACTACAGTATTGTGAGCACTCAAGAGAATTTTGTTGATGAAAGTGATGTTTCTGAAAATGTCTAAGAATAAAAGCAGACAATTCTGGCCTGCTGTGGCCTTCACTTATTTAATCTAAAGTACCTTTCCTTCCTCCCATAAACAATAATGCACCCAGGCAGCACATATAAAGGAAAGTGAGTCAGAAGAGCAATTTATTTTTCCAGAGCCCTTATGTGACTCCATCAATGCCTTAGGAATCTGCTTGAGGATTTATTTTAAGCATACCAGCCATGTAGTTTCCAGACTCCATAAGTACAAGATCTGATTCCACACTCTCCTCCTAAATCCTCATATTCTTAATGCTTAAAAACTGTGCCCTTGCGACTTTTCTGTTAGTTAAGAGATGTACAACATAAGGGCAAAAATCAATCTTAATTAAGGTGAACTCTGGAATTATGATCGAAGGAAGGTACATTAGCCCAGTGCTTCCAGACCCCCATACACTGTTGTTATTGATGTTTGGACAGATGGGGAAAGTGAAACAGGAGTCAATACTTCGATCTACTGTGCTCTCTAAGGATCTGAATTTTTAACACATCCATAATGAGTGCTGGTGGTGTGTAATAAATATACAGCAGCCCCTAAGAGTGGCTCTGTGTGTAAAAGATACCAGCAAAGTCCCTGAAGCTTCTGGTTGGTAGATAAAAGTAGGCTCAGCCTACTTTTTCCCAATGACTTTAAGGTCTGGGATCCTTTTCACCAAGGTGATTAGTGCTACTCACATAATCTTAGGCTTTCCTTTTAAGCAAAATTATTTACTTTGAGATGTTAAGAATTCAATTATTTCTCCTATCTAGATGTGGTAGACAAATGTTGCCCCATCCAACATATCCTCCCCTTTGTCTAGAACTACTATCAGTCCAATAATGTCATCTCAGAAGTAATCTATCTCAAGTCTCCAAATTCCCGACCATTGTTAATTAGTTTATGAACGTCAATCAGATCCTCTCTGGCAAAACTCTTGTTAGAATTCAAGAAGCTTCATTGTTCTTTATAACATGATTGAATGAAAAAGGCATTTAAGCAGAAGGTCATGTTGGGGTATCTATCCTCTTCCCTCTTGTATCTGAGATTCAGAGAAACCAATCTAAAGAGGAAAGGAATGAAAATGTTTCCAGAGGGACAAAGAAAAGAAAGTAAAGAATTTCCAGTGGTGAGGAACTGATTCAGCTATGGGACTAACAGATCAACTGAGTTTTGGCTCTACTTTCTAATCTTTGGTTTTATGAAATGCTCCCATATCTTTTTCATAAATTTCTATTTTTGCTTAAGCTAGTTTGACTTACTGTCTATTTACTGGAACTGAAATATTCCTAAGTTCATTGCTTCCTTTGTCAAAAATTTGCTGATCTTTCAGCAATCAGCAATCTTTGAGGCACTGCACTGCTATCTGGGACATGGAAACAGAAAAGACACACTTTTGGGTAATTGGGTAGGTCATTTAGGTAGCTGGTAAGACAGATTGTAAAGCAAGAAATTTAAACACAATGTTACAAGTGAAATAAAAGGATCAATACAAGACCCGGAGGTTGCTTAGAAAGTAAATAGACTGACAATTTGGGGAAGAGACTGGGAGAGGGAGATAGTGTCTGAGACAGATTTTTAATGGTCAGTAGAAGTTTTCTAGGTGGATAAGAAGGCGAAGAGAATTCTTTGTAGAGGGTGCCTGGGTGGCTCAGTTGGTTAAGCGACTGCCTTCGGCTCAGGTCATGATCCTGGAGTCCCGGGATCGAGTCCCACATCGGGCTCCCTGCTTGGCGGGGAGTCTGCTTCTCCCTCTGACCCTCTTCCCTCTCGTGCTCTCTATCTCTCATTCTCTCTCTTACAAATAAATAAATAAAATCTTAAAAAAAAAGAATTCTTTGTAGAAGAAACAAAGTATGAAAACAAAAGCCTAAGAAAGTAATATATATTTGATGCACCCTCCCTGAAAAAAGATGTTTTCTGGCTGTTGAACACAAAATATAGCCAACATAAAAAAAAATTAAGAAAGGGAGAAGGGTCAGATCCCAGCCCATCCTAAAAAAGTATGGATTTATATTATATTTTAATAGATAATTTATGTACCTATGGACAAAGCTATGCTCACTGTTAAGGAAAATGCCCCAAATGAGAATATCCTAAGTAATAACTATAGTCCAGCAATGGATAAGAATGGCCTCAGAAGTCTCCAAATACCCAGCTGCTTCTCAGGACCTTATGCAGATTGTTAGAACTCCTAAGGCTTGCACAATCCGGCTGTGCATCTAGTACATGTGGATTTGGCAAAGATAATTCCTCTACTCTTGGCTTATGGTCAGCCTATGAATGCCCATTTATCTTTGCTTTTCACTAAACCTCAATAGGTCTCTGGAAAAGGGAGGGATTCCGCAGGTAGGGAGTAATCTTCTTTGGCTTGGAGAGATTGAATCCATCTGTCTATAATGAACACTTTCCCAGTTTTCTCACAGAGCATTGATTACACCAAGAAAATTGAGAAATCTTCCAAGAGGGAATTATTTTAGAAGGTATCATAGATCATAGACTACATAGAAATGGTAATAATTTGTATTATTATGACCAACTTGCTATTGAGCCCTTACTAGGTAACAGGTATTGTGTTAAATGCTAATGTATACTTTTAGTTTAATCTTTTCAAGAATTCTCTGAGGTATATCCAATTATTGACTCCAATTTATAGATGAGAGATAAAAGAATTAAAGATATTAACTAGACAATTTTATACAACCAGTAAGTGTTAGAAACTCTACGTATATTATCTCTAATTTTCACAATGCTGTGAAATGAATTAATACTTTTTAAAATTTTATTGGTAAGAATACAAAAAACAAAACAAAACTAGACTCTAAGTACTAAGTAATAGGTACTATCACTAAAAGCTCTTCTTGGTGCTTTATAATATCTCATTTAATCATCACAAATACTCCATTAAGCTGATACAATTGTTATCTCCACAAAAGATTAAAAACAGAAGTTGAAGAATCTGTCAATAATATTTAGCACTTGTCATAGGCAAAATAATGGCCCTCCAAAGATATATACCCTAATCCCCAAAATATGTCAATCTGTTAGTTTACATGGCAAAGGGGACTCAAGAATGTAGATGAAATTAAGGTTGCTAATCAAATGACCTTAAAATAGCTAGATCATCTGGGATTATCCAGATGGTTCCAATGTACTCACAGGGGTTCTTAAAAGTACAAGAAGGAATTAAAAAAAAAAAAAACTGAACTAGAGAGATACCAGTTTAAGAAAGACTTACATTGTTGGCTTTGAAGATAAAAGAAAAGGCTATGAGCCAAGGAAAGTAGGTGGTCTCTAGAAGCTGGAGAAATGAAGGAAATTAATTCTTCCCAAGGAACTCCAGAAAGGAGAGTACCCTGCCAAAACTTTGATCTTGCCCAGAAGATCTATTTCAGACTCCTGTTCTTAGCGAAATATAAGATAATAAATGTTGTTTTAAGACAGTAAATTTGTAGTTTGTCACAGCTGCCACAGGAAATTAAGACAGCATTTTACAACCATATTGCCATTTAATCTCCACATCAGCCTCCCAAACTTGACACTATTATTTCTATTTTACAAATAAGAAAACTGAAACTTTGATTCTCTAATTCAGAGGCATTTGCCCAGTTAACAGGGATCTGCTCTCCCTGATTCTGAAAATTTGGGGCACAAATCATATTCTGAGTGAACCAGTAATTCTATAAAGTTTCTAATGAGACCTTTTGGTTGATGTATAATTGGGTGTTTCAAAGCAATAAATAGTTCTCTAAATTCCTTAACTTCCCTATCAATCATTTCTCATATCGAACTGTAGAACTCTTGCCGTTTTTCAGAGATATACTAAAAGGAGAAGGGATTTAAAGATAAATGCCTATTATATTACATTTTATCCTTTCCCCAAACCTCAAATTTCAGTTAAAAAATGTGGCATGCTCCAGTGCTCTCTAGAAGTATTAAGGAATTAGTGGAAATTCCTCCACAAGCCCACTCTGTTCTAATGCCTTGAATTGTTTCCTAGTGGCCCAGTGAATTTTCATTCTTAGAGGTACCTAACTTATTCCACCTGTGAGCTATCTGAACAGATAAGGGACTATAATACAATACTGTTTCATTTTTTTTATACTGAAGAGTAATTTTTAAGGTAATAAAAGACCTAGAGAAAGAAACTACAAATGTTTCTAGTATTCATTACTTAGAAATATTTTTTTAAAGATACTAGGGTATCTTGAGAATGCATTCTTCCCCTGCCCCAAAATTACCAGACTTATGATCCTGGTGGAGCTGAAGAAAGAAATAAAAATGGCTCCATCTATATGACACATCTATTCTTGAGTGGGAAAGGGCAAAATATAGTTCCTTTTAGAAAAGCAGTGTGTATATGTATTCTTCTATTGTACTATCACCTTGCCCACCCACCACCACCATCCATGCATCCATCCATCTATTGATCCATCCATGCATCTATTCAATGCATATTTTCTAAGTTAACATATGCAAGTCACTTCAAGTTTGAAAATACATGTATAAAATATAAAGTGTGTAACTTTAAGAGGTTTGCAAACTATTGGAATAGGCAAATTAACCATTGCGACAGTGTATTAAGTGATAGAAAAATTATAAATGTTGATAAATATAGTATTTGTTACCTGTAGAAATCAATAAACTGTCCAAAATAACTTAAAATTAGAGAAATAAAGTGTCCTTTCTATATGAAAACACAATAGCAAGAATCTGCCTATAAGATCAGAATGAAAACAGTTACTTTAAATGAGGAAAATGATGGCTCCCTGGCTTAAACAAGAATAAAATTAATGAACTACCATCATTTAATTACCATAAAATTAATTAAGTACCAGAATAAAATTCTGGTTCTGAGTAAACTGGAGTGAATACATTCCACCCTGTTTCTCCCAATGAGTACAGATATAAAACTTGAGCAAAATTCATGTAGCAAATATGTTGGGGTCTCTGAAAAGTAAAAAGCATCAGGCAAATTTGGAGTAGGAGGCCAGAATTCAAAATGCCACCGAACTAGTGATGAAGTTAGCATTTGTTTCCTCCACCATACCCTTGCCTAAACTCAATTCACCAGAAGCAGGTACTAGAGAACAGAAAGAGGAAGCTATAGGAAAAGCCCTCTATTTCTGGCTAAAAGGAGTGAGAAACTGAACATCTAATTCTCACAGGAAATGTGAAAAATCCCCTATTTTTTTCATTTATTTTCTCTGTTCTCCTTTACCCCAGAATCTAAGCAATCCCATTGTGGCAGCAGCATCTAGCAGTAATAGCAGTTTATAGGAGTTAAAACATCTGAAAGTAAGGAATCTTCCTTACCAGTTGGTGGAATTGTGGCTCCAAGAGAATGGGACCAACATTATTTTTCTCTCTGGCTTCCCATTGCATGGCTTTAGATGTGGGCACAGTTGCAGGAATGTATTGCAGAATGGGATAGCCTCAGGTTTCTAAATAGAAGACAGAAAAGAGGAAACCCAGGGAAATGGAAAGTAATGGAAAGGTTACAGAGAGGGATAAGCTTAGAAAAGTAACCCCATAAAATTTTTTTATGAAATCCTGAGTTTATACCCAAGAAGCACATGCAAGGATTTATGTTATTCAGCAAAGGAAAACCTTTGAGTGCCGAACTAACAGACCAATCCCCACACATCCAGCTGACCACTGGGTGATGCACACACAGGACAGAATGCCACTGTCATCTGAATGTCACCACAAAGACTTTACAAAATGAACTGATACTGGAACCACAGCCCAAAGAAAACAGTGTGGAATTATGACATGAACATAACTCAGTTGACCAGCTGATATAGCAAAAATATAAATATCCTCCATAGGATTTAACAAGACCTAGAGTCTTAGGACATAATATTCATAAATGTTCAGGATATACTTCAACATTACTCAATATATAAAGAACTAGAACAATCTAAACTCACATAAAAAAAAATCAATAGATGCCTAAGCTGAGGTAACACAGATGATACAAAGCTATTATAGAGATGTCCAACAAGTAAATAAGTCCTCTGTTAAATCCAATAGAAAAACAAAACTTCTCAGTAAAGAAATAAAAGATAAATATAAAAAATTAAATGACTATTTTAGAACTGTAAAATTCAATAACAAAAATGGGTTGAACGGAGTTGAGAGTACAAAAGAGACGACAGAGGAAAGAGTCCGTGAACTTGAAGATAAACTGATAGAAATTATGCAATCTGAACAGAGAGAAAATACACTGGAAAAAATAAAGAGGATCTCAGTAATTTATAGGATAATAATAAATAATAAAAGGTCTTATATTTGTGTGATTGGAATCCAAGGAGAAGAGTACAGCACTGAACACATATTTGGCAAATAACAACAACTTTAAAGATTCACAAAGCTCATCAAATGCCAAACAGGATAAACCTAAAAAATTTCACATCCAAAGACATGAAAATAAAAGAGTTAAAAACTAAAAGCAAATAGGAGAAGTTTCTGTGAAGATGTTGCCGAGTAGCAGGACACTAGGCTCACCTTGTCCCATGGATACAGCTAGATAATACTCACATTAGTGTAAATAACCCAGAAAATGACTCAAATGGCAGAACAAATTCCACAACTAAATGTAGAGAAGAGGCTACACCAAAGAGGATAGGAAGGGCAAAGATTAGGTTGGGAACGAAACAGCCTCCCAGGACTCCTGTCCCAGGAAGGGAGGATGCTTCATCACAGAGAGGGGAGAGAAACAAACCCCCACACCAGGGAGCCTGCATGGGAAAGATGAATCCCATGACATTTGGCTTTGAAAACTAGAGGAGCTGAATTACATGTTTTTACAGCCAGTAGGACTTAAAAACTGGAATTTTTAAAAATCAGTGGGCTCCACTCTGGGACTGCTGTGAGGGCAGGAGGAAACTGGATCCTTGCCCTTAAAAAGACAGCACAACAAACAGCCCATGGAAATATAGCATAGAAGCAGCAGTTTGAAAGTTGCTTGGGGCATATGGGAGAAAGGGTCATTTACTAATTTTGGAGTGTATCCTAGAAGGAATAAATTGTTGGAACTCTTTGAGGAACAAAGGAACTGACAGATGCCATTTCCCTCCCCCCCCGCCATAGGATAAACATATGACCACCTGCAGGACTCCCTACCTAACTTGCTAGTACCACTGCCCCAATGCCCTACTGCACTGTGCTTCCACCAATCCACCCCTCCAAGCAGTCTGCCTCAATCCTGGCACGCCAGGGCCCCTCACAGAGAGAACTGGGGGTGTACAGAGCTTGCAAGCACTGCCATCTGGCCACACTACCCCCACCCTCTACTTTGGTGGATCTGCCCCCTTCAATACATTCTTGGCCAGAGCCCATACAGGGTGTTGCCACAAGCCTGGCAGTGTGCAAACAGTCTCTACAGGGGCCAGCACCACTCCAAAATGACTCCTGTCCTGAAAAGAGAGAAAGATAACCACATACACCAGTAAGATAGGGGCCCCAATAGTGGACTGGGAGCAGACAGCTGATCTGACTGCAGGCTCTGCTCACCAATGAAAGCTTCTCAGGGGACAATGCATGGAAAGTTCCCTGCAGTTTGGTGCTACTGCATCTCTGGCAAACACTTGGTCTAACTCAACTCAAGTCCGACCCCAGACTGACACACTAACATCACAGGAACAAACACTGTCTACAACAGGCAAAGAGAATCCCTGCAGTTGACTGGACTGAAGAAAAAAGCAGCTCAGCCATAATAGCAAGGAACATGGATCACACATAGGAGACATTCCTGAAGCTCCTAGTTCTGATGAACAGGGAACACTGCATGGCAGGGCACTATAGACCTCTTTTTCATAAAGTCATTACTCTGAAGTGCAGGAGACATAGCTGTCTTTCCTAACACAGAGATACAGAGAGTTAGACAAAATGAGGAGACAGAGGAATATGTCCCAAATGAAAGAATAGGACAAAATCACAGAGAGAGAACTAAATAAAATGGAAGTAAGTGATATACCTGATAGAGAATTTAAAGTAATGATCATAAAGATACTCAATGGATTTGAGAAAACAGTGGAGGACATCAGTGAGACTCTTAACAATGAGATAAAATAAGAACCAGAGATGAAGAACACAATAAATGAAATTTAAAATACACTAGATGAAATAAATAGTAGACTTGACAAAGCAGAAAAATGAATCCACAACCTGGAGGACAGAGTAATGGAAAGTAATCAAACTGAGCAGGTGAGAGGGAAAAAATATGCAAAATGAGGACAGGGAACCCAGCAACACCATCAAGCATAATAACATTCATATTATAGGGATCCCAGAAGGAGAACAAAAGAAAAGGGGGAAGAAAATTTATTTGAAGAAATAATAGCTGAAAACATAATAGCTGAAAACTTCTCAGATCTGGGGAAGAATGTGAAATCCAGACCCATGAGGCACAGAGGTTCCCTCAGAAAATCAATACAAGGAGGTCCACATCAAGACATATAGTAATTAAGATGGCAAGAAACAGTGATTCTCTTTTAAAAGAGAGAATTTTAAAAGCAGCAAGAGAAAAGAAAGCATTTATAAACAAGGGAAACCCCATAAGGCTATGAGCTGATTTTTCAGGAGAAATGTTGCAGGCCAGAAGAAAGTGGCATGATATAGTTAAAATGTTGAAAGGGGAGCACCTGGATGGCTCAGTCAGTTAACTGTCCGACTCTTGGTTTTGGCTCAGGTCATGATCTCAGGGTCATGAGATTGAGCCTCACATCAGGCTCTGCACTGGGCATGAAGCTTGCTTGAGATTCCCTCTCTCCTTCATCCTCTGTTCCTCCCACCCCAACCCCCCTCCACCCCCCACTCACCCGTACTCACTCACTCTCTCTCTCTTTCTCAGAATAAAAAATAAATAAATAATAAAGTGCTGAAAGGGAAAAAATATAAGAAGGGTATCATTCAAAATAGAAGGAGAGATGAAGAGTTTCCCAGACAAACAAAAGTTAAAGGAAATCATGACCACTAAACCAGCCCCACATGAAATGTTAAAGAGTACTCTTTCAGTCGAAGGAAAAGACCATTAGTAGCAGTAAGGAAAATAGCACAAAAGCAGTAAAAATAAGTATACCTGTAAAAATCAGTCAAGGGACTCAAAAATAAAAGAATATAAAGTATGACACCATATACCTAAAATATGGGGAGAAAAAGAGTAAAGAATGGGTTCAAACTCAAGCGACCATCAACTTAATATAGACTCCTATGTTAATAAAAAGCAAATGGTAACCACAAATCAAAAAACAGTAATAGATACACAAAAAATAAAGAGAAAGGAATCCAAGTATATTACTAAAGAAAGCCAACTAATCACGAGAGAAGAGAGCAAGTAAAGAAAGAAATGGAGAAAAACTACAAAAACCATAAAACAAGTAACAAAATGGCAATAAATGCATACCAATTAATAATTACTTTGAATGTAAATAGAATAAATGTTCCAATCAAAAGAAATAGGGTGATGGAAGGATAAAAAGAACAAGACCCATCTATATGATGCCTCTAAGAAAATTATTCAGACCTAAAGACACATACAGATGGAAAGTGAAGCAATGGGGATGCCTGGTGGCTCAGTCAGTTAAGCATCTGCCTTCAGTTCAGGTCACAATTCCAGGTCCTGGGATCAAGTCCCATATTGGGCTCCTTACTCAGTGGGGAGCCTGCTTCTCCCTCTGCCTTCCATTCACCCTGCTGTGCTCTTTCTCTCTCTCTTTCTCTGACAAATAAAAAAAAAATCTTTAAAATAAAAGAAAGTGAAGGAATGGAGAAGCTTTATCATGCAAGTGGGTGTGGAAAGAAAGCCAAGATAGCACTACTTATATTGAACAAAACAGACTTTAAAACAACTATAACAAGAGACAAAGAAGGACACAATATAATCACTCGGGACAATTCAACAAGATATAACAATTGTAAATACATATGCACCCAATATGGGAGCACCCAGATACTTGAAGAGGTTAATAACAAACATAAAGGAAGTAATCCATAATAATACAATCATAGTAAGGGACTTTAACATCCCACTTACTTCAATGGACAGATCACCCAAAGAGAAAATTAACAAAGAAACAGTGGCTGTGAATGACACATTAGACCAGACAGATTTAACAGAAATAGTCTGAACATAACATCCTAAAACAGCAGACTACACATTCTTTTAAAGTGCACATGGAACATTCTCCAGAATAGATGGCATATTAGGCCATAAAACACATCTCAACAAATTCAAAAAGATCAAAGTCATTCCATTCCATGATTCTTTTCTGAAATAATGCAATAAAACTATAAATCAACTGCAAGACAAAAATATGGAAAGAGCACAAACACTTGGAGGTTAAATAACATGCTATTAAACAGTGAATAGGTCAACCAAGAAATCAAAGAGGAAATCAAAACTACATGGAGACAAATAAAAATGAAAACACCATGGTCCAAAATCTTTGGGATGCAACAAAAGCTGTAATAAGAGGGAAGTTTATAGCAATACAAGCCTACCTCAAGAAGAAAAATTTCAAATACACCACCTAAACTTACAGTTAAAGAACAAACAAACTGCAAAACCAGTAGAGGGATGAAAATAATAAAGATTAGAGCAGAAATAAACAAAATAGAAATTTAAAAAAATTAAAAAAAAAACAATAGAACAGATTAATG
Source organism: Callorhinus ursinus (assembly GCF_003265705.2). Lineage (NCBI taxonomy): Eukaryota > Metazoa > Chordata > Mammalia > Carnivora > Otariidae > Callorhinus > Callorhinus ursinus. The sequence goes on from NW_027397065.1 coordinate 37,824,161, forward strand.
AAACCAGGAGCTGGTTCACTGAAAAAAAAAGATCAATGAAATGGATAAACCTTCAGCCAGACTCAAGAGAAAGAAAGAAAGAAAGAAAGAAAGAAGACTCAAATAAAAATCAGAAATGAAAGAGGAGGAATAACAACTGACACCACAGATAATACTAAGGATTATAAGAGAGTATTATTAAAATTTATATGCCAACAAATTGGGCAACCTAAAAGAAATGGATAAATTCTTGGAAACATAACCTACCAAAACTGAAGCAGAAAGAAATAGAAAATTTGAACAGACCAATTATCAGCAATGAAATTGAATCAGTAATAAAAATAACTCCCAACACACGAAAGTCCAGGATGAGATGGTTTTACAGGTAATTTCTAAGAAATATTTAAAGAAGAGTTAATACCTATTCTACTCAAACTATTCCAAAAAAAATAGAAGAAGTTGGAAAACTTCCAAATTCATTCTATAAAGCCAGCATTACCCTGATAACAAAACCAGATAAAGACATCACAAAAAAGGAGAACCACAGGCCAATATCTCTGATGAACATAGATGCAAAAGTCCTCAACAAAATGCTAGCAAACTGAATACAACAATACATTTAAAAAAATCATTCACAAAAACAAAATAAAACAAAAAACAAAAATCATTCACCACTATCAAGTGGGATTTATTCTTAGAATGCAAGGATAGTTCAATAGTCAATAATCAATCAATGTGATACATCACATCAAGAAGAGAAAGGATAAAAACCATATGATCAATTCAATAGATGCAGAAAAACCACTTGACAAAGTACAACATTAATTCATGATAAAAATCCTCAACAAAGTAGGATTAGAAGGAATATACCTCAACATAATAAAGGCATTATATGCAAAACCCACAGTGAACATCATACTCAATGGTGAAAAACTGAGAGCTTTCCCCCTAAGATTAAGAAGAAAACAAGGACGTCCACTCTCACGACTCTTATTCAACATAGTACTGGAAGTCCTAGGCACAGCAAGACAAAAGAAAGGAATAAATGGCATCCAGATTGCTAAGGAAGAAGTAAAACTTTCACTATTTGCAGATCATATGATACCATATAGAGAAAACCCAAAAGACTCCACCAAAATAATACTAGAATTGATGAATGAATTCAGTAATGTTGCAGGATACAAAATCAATGTACAGAAATCTGTTATAATTCTTCTATACAGTAATAATGAAGCAGCAGAAAGAGAAATTAAGAAAGAAATCCCATTTACAATTGCACCAAAGATAATAAAATACCTAGGAACAAACTAACCAAGGAAGTGATAAGGTCAATTAAACTTTGACAAAAGAGGCAAAAATATGCATTGGAAAATGGCAGTCTCTTCAAAAAATGGTGTTGGAAAAACTGGACAGTTACATGTAAAAGAATGAAACTGGACCACTTTCTTACACCATACACAAAAATAAACTCAAAATGATTAAGGACCTAAATGTGAGACCTGAAACCATTAAATTTTAGAAGAGAGCACAGGCAGTAATCTCTCTGACATTGACTATAACAATATCTTTCTAGATATGTCTCCTGAGGCAAGGGAAACAAAAGCAAAAATAAACTATTAGAACTACATCAAAATAAAAAGCTTCTGCACAACAAAAGAAACAATCCACAAAACTAAAAGACATCCTACTAAATGCGAGAAGATATTTGCTAATGATATATCCAATAAAGGCTTAGTATCAAAAATATATAGGGATTTATTTTATTGATTTATTTCAGAGAAAGAGAGAGCAGGGGGAGGGGCAGAGGGACAGGGAGAGGATCTCAAGCAGACTCTGAGCTGAGCATAGAGCCAGACACGAGGCTCAGTCTCACAACCCCAAGATCATGACCTGAACTGAAGTCAATAGTTGGACACTCAATCAAATGAGCTGCCCAGTGCCCCTAGTATCCAAAATATATAAAGAGCTTATACAACTCAACACACTAAAAACAAAAAATCTGATTAAAATGGGCAGTAGACATAAGCAGGCATTTCTCCAGAGAAGCCATACATATGGCCAATAGATGCATGAAAGATGCTCAATACCACTCATCATCAGGGAAACACAAATCAAAACTATGATGAGATATTACCTCACACCTATCAGAATCGCTAAAATCAAAAACACAAGAAATAATATGTTGGCAAGGATATGGAGAAAAAGGAACCCTCTTGCACTGTTGATGAGAATGCAAACAAGTGCAGCCACTGTGGAAGACAGTATGGAAGTTCCTCAAAAACTTAAAATAGGACTACCCTATGATCCAGTAACCACACTACTAGGAATTTACTGAAAAGATACAGAAACATTAGTTTGAAAGGATATAGTCATCCCTATGTTCATGGCAGTATTATTTACAATAGCCAAATTATGAAAGCGGCCCAAGTGTCCAGCGATTGATGAATTGATAAAGAAATACACACACACACACACACACACACATAAATATATGTATGTATGTATGTATGTATGTATGTATGTATGTATGTATATGTGTACAGCCATCAAAAACAATGAAATCTTGCCATTTGCAACATGGATGGAGCCAAAGAGTATAATGCTAAGTGTAATAAGTCAGTCAGAGAAAGACAAATACCACATGATTTCATTCACAGGTGGAATTCAAGAAACAAAACAAATGAACCAAAGGGAAAAAAAAAGAGAGAGAGAGAGAGAGAGAGTCAAACCAAGACACAGACTCTTAATTATGAAGAACAAAATGATGGTTACCAGAGGAGTTGTGGGGTGGGGAGGATGGGTTAAATAGGTAATGGGGATAAGTGTACACTTATCATGAGTACTGAGTAATATATAGAAATTTTGAGGCATTATATTGTGCACCTGAGCCCAATATAACACTGTATGTTAACTATATTGGAATTGAAATGAAAAAGTTAAGAAAAAAAACAATTTAAAGAGAAAAACTAAAGGTAAGCAAACACAATTTAGAGAGGAAAAAAAAGAAAAACTGGTGAATTTCCTAGTAGGAAAGAAGAATTTTAAAAACTATTCATCAAAAACTATGAAGGCCAGAAGAAAATGGCACATTTTTAAAGTGATGGAAGAAAAGGCTTTCAAACCCCCAAATGCTATATCTGGTGACAATATCTTTAAGTAATGAAAGTGAAATAAAGGATCTTCAAATGAAGGAAAACTAAGAAAATTCCTAGCCAGCAGACCTGCTCTCAAAGCATTGCTCAGGGAATTTTATCAGAAGGGAAATAATACTACACAAAAATGTTGAACCACTTGAATGAAGAAGAGCAATAGAGATAAAAAGTATTTGAGTAAATATAATAGATTAATCCTTTCTTTTTTATTTCTCTATGTCTTAAAATTAAATGCAGACATTGTAACATTGTTTGATATGATTGCCTATATATAGATGCAATATATAAAGACAACTCTAAGATAAAAGAAGACTAAAGGGACCTATACAGTAGTAAGATTTTTACATTCCATTGAAGTGCTAAAATACAGATTTTAAGTAGCAAAAAGTTAAGTGTATATATACTGTAATTCCTAGAGCAACAACAACAAAAACTTATATATACATTTTAATTTAAAACACAGTTCAGATTAAAATGGCCTAATACAATTTTGAAATACTTAAAATAAGAAAGGGGAAACAGAACAATGAAAAACAGGGAAACAGAAATCAAATAATGTGATGGTAGAAATAAATTAAAACATATTAATAATCATAAATGCAATGACCCAAATAGATCAATTAAAAGACAGGTATTAGCAACATGGATTAAAAAAGTATACAGACCATACATATGTTCTGTATAAGAAACACAGTTCACATACAGTAAGGTGAACAGTGCACTTCCACTTTATGTAGTTAATGACATCCACATATGATGCCTGGAAAAGGATCAATGATCATTAGATTATGCACCTTTTCAGTGTAAGAGCACAAGTTTACAAGATGAGGATGCCAAATGGAAATGTGGGATAAAATTTGACAGTTGTTGAGCTATATGGCCTACCAATTCTGGAAACTTTCTGTTAACTTTTTGGTTTGTAAAATGTAAATGCCCTTATGGTTTAGTGACTATTTGTTGGGTTTTTTACGTTAGCTGGAGAAGAAAATGTTCCAGATGATATAGGCACACTTTTCTATTATAACCTATCATAAATTTCTAAATTTCTGAATAAATGTTTAGAAACTGAGAGGCTAACATCCTAACATTTTTGTTTAAGTCCAAATACCTATAATTCTTATAAAGCATGGATGAGGAAATAAAAAGCAACAGAAAAAAAGAAAAATATATACTATCTTATCTTGTAATCCACCAAAAACACTGATGGTGTGTTTTTAAATGATATTAAAATATAGGATAGTAGAAAGGACTTTTGATTTGGCAACTGGGGGACCTGAATTCTTGTCCTGATTTTGTCATTAACTAACTGTGTGATCATTGGTAAATGACATAATTTTTTCTGCCTCTGTTAATATTTAGTTTCGCTAAATTGAGAAGCTTTTACTATATATTCTCTAAGTTTTTTTCTGTTTATGAGGATCCTTATGACAGGATCTTGGTTCTATTTTAATTAACAACACTAAATGATGAATGAAATATGTTAAAATTGTGCCTCTTCTATGCTTTTCTTGGTTGAGAAGAAGGAGGAGGAGGAGTGGAAGGAGGAGGAAAAAGAGGAGGAGGAGGAGGAGGGAGGAGGAGAAGGAGGAAGAGGAAAAGGAAGAAGAAGACGATGGTGAAGAAGACAACAGTGGTGATTGGTATCAATGAATATACTGTGATAAATATGTTCTAAGTGAAAATAGGAAAAACTAAAATAATCCATCTTTAGTTTCAATGGTTGATTTCTTAATTTTTAAATAGTGGGGATGTACTATAATTATTAAAATATGAAACCTTGAATATTGTACCCCCATAAACTTGAAACACAAAATCCAACATTTAATTTCATTATTTTTTTTAATTTGTAAAATATTCACCAATGATCAAGACTGACATCTCCTTTAATTGGTCTATGTTCTTGTATTGTAAAGCCAGTTTTATTAAATAAGAACTTTTCATATTTAATATGAAATATTTCATATTTCAGCAGAAATGGTTACAAACCATGTAAACTCTAAATCTGACATGGGAGTATGGACATTCACTATTAACTGATAATGAACTGAGATGTAAATAAGGCATCTGTCTAAACTTTAAGAATTAGAAAATTGAAGAATTTATTTCAAATGGTCAGCATTTATTTAACAATAATTTATTGAGCACCAATTATGTGTCAGGCACTCTTCTAAGCACTTAGAAAAACATACAACAAAAGAGATGAGTCTCCGTGGAGCTAAGGTTTTAGGTTGGATGATGATAAATCTCATAAAGAATTAAAATGTAAACCAAAGTAAGCGGGTTTACAGTGCCACAGAGTGGGTAGGCTAAATTATAGTATTAATAGGAAGGTCAGAGTATGTTTAATTGAGAAGGTAGTATTTGAGTATATACTTGAAAGAAGTAAGGGAGTTAGTCATGTGGATAGCTGGGTGAAGACTGTTTTAAGCAGGGAGAGCTATTAGTGCAAAATCCCAATCCAGCAGAATATCTTGCTTGTTTGTAACACAGCAGGGATACCAGTGCAACTAAAATGGGATGATCAAATTGTAGACTAGTGAGAGATGTCGTCAGAGAGGTGATGAGTGGTAGACCATGTAGGAGTTCAGTATAGAACATGTTGAGGTGTCTACTGGAAATATAAGTGCAAATGGTGAGTAAAAACTGTATATACAACTCTGGAATTTCAGAGAATGATCTATATGGTAGAAATAAGGGGTGGGGGTACTGGGAGAGATGGAATAACCAGCAAAAGAAACAAAGGAGCAATGACAGAGTTGTAAGAAAAAATAAGACTATAGTGTCATAGAAGTTAAATGAAGAAAGTATATCCAGAAGAAGGAAGTTATCATCCTGCCAAATACTGTTGATAAAGCAAATAAAATGAGGATTGAGAATTGACCAATGGAGTTTTACAAAACAATAGCAGCATGATTCTGAAATTTCCCTTCACTTTCACAATATAAGCAAAATATCAACAGGGAGAACAATCTTCAGCATTACTAGGAGGCAGAGAGAGGCAACCTTCAAATTCTTTCAAGTAGAAGTAAAAAGAAACACATTCCTACAACCCCCATCTGCGGCCACCATCACAAGACTGTGGGTGGAATGATCAGGAAAGGCAAGGCTGGAAAGACTGCATGAAAAACAGCAGAAAGGAACTGAGGTCTTAGGAAGTATAGTTAAAATTAGTCTCAGAAGTAGGAAGCAAAACAATAAATATCAAGAGGTTGCACATCTAAGATATTCCTGGACTAGGAACTATACCCATTAAATGAATAAAACTAGAAGAAAGCAGACTACATCCATACAAAATTATTGTAAAATGTAAGACATGCAAATAAAAGATCTGCTGATAAAAAGACTTCATCTCAGAATAATTACCACATGAAGAACACTGAAATACAGTAGAGTAAAAATTGAATTAAATATCATCAAATGAGGAAATGTAAAGATATAAACACTTTGATTGAGAAATACAAACACAAAACAAAACAAGCAAACAAAAACCCTAATGGAAGAAATGGAAAAAAATAAAATGAGAAGAATTTAAATTAGTGTTGCATGAACTAATGACATAAATGGGAACAAAAAGACAAAAATCTCATCAGAAATAAAGACTAAATTGCAAGGTGCACAAGGAAAACTAGAATTAAATAAAAACTTAAGACATTGAGGAAAATCACAAAGCCCAAGAGAATGAAAATGAGATAAAAAATAAAATAAAAAGGGATGAAGAAAAATTGATTGAAATGGAAAACATGTAAAAGAGGTCAGACATTCATATTATCAGTGTCCCTGAAAAAGAAGATTAAACAAAAACATGGAAATGAACTAATATTTAAAATTATAACTCAAGAAGAATTTCTAGAAATTAGAGAAGATATTAATCTTCACATTGAAAGAGCTCACTAAGTATAAGGGAAAAATGACTCAGAATGATAAATTCTGAGACATACCCTAGTAAAAGGACTAAGCATTGAAGATAAGAAAAAATCTTTTTTTTTAAATTTTTTTATTGTTATGTTAATCACCATATATTACATCATTAGTTTTTGATGTAGTGTTCCATGATTCATTGTTTGTTCATAACACCCAGTGCTCCATGCAGAATGTGCCCTCTTTAATACCCATCACCAGGCTAACCCATCCCCCTACCCTCCTCCCCTCTAGAACCCTCAGTTTGTTTTTCAGAGTCCATCATCTCTCATGGTTCGTCTCCCCCTCTGACTTACTCCCCTTCATTCTTCCTCTCCTGTTATCTTCTTCTTTTTCTTTTTTCTTAAAATATGTTGCGTTATTTGTTTCAGAAGTACAGATCTGTGATTCAACAGTCAGGGACTCAAGGCTAAAATATATATTCAATCACTTATTTTTGAGAATTAGATTGGCATCATATTTTTCAAAACACACACAAAGAATGGCAAGGTAGAGCTTTTTAATAAATGGTGCTGAAACAACTGGGCAGCCATTTGGTAAAAGATAGAGTTGGATCCACTGTCATACCATACACATATATGCATAAGTTCTAAATGTATGAACAATCTGTATGTAAAATGGAATCGACACAAGGACAAGAAATATTATAAATTCCTCTAGAGTTAGGGTAAGCCTTTCTAACTATCACTAAGAATCCAAAAAATACCAATAAATTTTACCATATAAATGAAAAAGAAACATGGTAAAAATAAAATCATAAACACTATTCAAAAATAAATGAAATATTTGTAATATGTATCACAGACAAAGGGTTAACATGCATGATTTATAAAGAACTTTTAAGATTTGAGGCTAATAAGACCAAGAATGCTATATTGGAATGAGCAAAATATATGAGCACACCGTTCACAAAATGAGAAGTAAACATGACCACTAAACACATGAAAAGATATTCAGTATCACTCAGAATAAGATAAATGCAAATTAAAATGACACTGAGATACCATTTCTCTCACATCAGATTGGCAAAACCTCAAAATCTGACAATAATGTCTGTTGGCAGGGCTGTGGGAAAATAAGCACTCTCATACACTGATGATGGGAATGTAAATGACATAACTTCTATAGAAAAGAACTTTGCAGTATCCAGCAAAAATCATGTCTACATTTACTTTTCAATCCATCAATCCTACTACCAGAAATTTATACTGAAGTGTCACCTCCAAATATATGAATATACACAAACAAGAGTTATTCATTGCAGTATTATTTGTGATCACAAAATACTGGAAGTACTTACATTTTCAAGCATAGGAGATCGTTTTAATAAACTATGGTACATATAAAAGAGTACTTTGTAGCTATAAATGTGAATGAAAAAGATTTCTATGAATGATATAGAATAATTTCCTGACGATAATTTAAGTGGAAAAAAGAGGAGTAAAAAACATACAGCATGCTACCTTCTGTGTGAGAAAAAGAGAAAAAATATATATATGTATACACTGTTCATTAAAAAACACAGCACAGGAAGAATAAACCAAAAAAGACAATGCATTTTGTTATCTACAAGGAGTAAGGAATATGGTGAAAGAGATAGCACAGGAATAATATTTCATAACTAAAATTATGCTGTATTTTTGGGGAAGTGATGGGTAAAGGGGAAATACTCTAAAACCAAAAGAAAATTGAAAGAAAATAATGTAATTTTATTGCAAATAAGTACCATAATAACATACAGCAAGGAGGAAGGTAGGAAGGAAGAAAGAAAGGAAAGTTTAATTCAAATAAATATACACAACATTTGTCTATATGCTTTCTGCATTGGGCAGGGCAGGTAGAAGCCTACAATTCTTTTTAGTAACTTTGTTTATTGTAGTGGCATACACATAACAATTCCAAAACTATCTTAGAATCCTAAATTACATCTACTATTTTAGATATAGGATTGAGTAAATGAATAAATGCATTGAGGTTGTTGGGAGCCAAGATTATCACTATAGGAAGAATGGAAAAACAAATATTGAATGGGGTAAGGAAGAAAAAACAACCCATGAGAATGAATTAAAATTAAAGGAATTACTGTGAACACATAATCTCTAAAATGCAGTCCATATGCACATGTAAATGTTGCATGCATGTAAGTATAAACATGTATACTTGTATGCATATATATATGTATATGTGTTTATATATGCATGTCTTCCCTAGCTCTGATTGTTGAAAGGGCTGAGGCAAAGTTACCTCAATAGCAATGAGCCCAATCTTGTGCCCAAATCTTGGTCTCTACTACTTTTCCCCACTGCAGGAAACCAGACTTCCTAGGAGAAATGGCTGATTCCAAAGGCAGTGCATGATAGGTACAAAGTGAGCCTGGAACATCTTATTAAGCCAGAAAGTAAGGAACTACTCAAAAAATGATGAGAGCATATCACAAGAACACAACAGCCAGAATGAACGGCTTTGCACTGGCCAAATCTAGACAACATTAGTATCAAAACAATGGAGTACAATCGTAAACTACTAACAGAGAAAGCTCAAGAAATCCAGAGTCCATAATAATTGTAAATAAATAAATGAGAGGGTAAGAAAAGATCTTGTTTAGTAAAATGCTGAAGAACAACTGGTGAACCTGGAAGGAAGCTGGAGTTAGAAAAACCTCATTTTGTAAAAACCATGGTAAAGCTTGGATCAGGCAAGATTATCATGGAGCTAAGTCTAGGGGGGAATTTTGAAAGAGAACAGGAAATTTTCATTTATGTTTTCCTCACATACTGTTTATCATTTGTAGGGAGAAAAAGTAACACTAATCATAAGATGGAAAAGTCGGATGACACCTTGAATGTGTGAGGGAAATTTAAATCATCAATGAGGAACAGATGGACATTGCATACCTTCAGATGTGATACTGCAAGATGGAGACAATATTATCTATCTTAGCCAAAAAAGGAGTGTTCTATTAACAAAAATAGCGTGAGGAGGGACACATTTTATTTTTAAGAAATATTGGTGTCATAAGAAATAAAACTGGTGAAAATGTCTCAAAATGGGTAAAGAAATATGATGATGACATAGAATAACTAGCTCTATGATAGATCTTACATGGGGGTGGTAGGGTGGAGGGAAGGGGTGTATAAAGACATTATTTGATCAACTGATAAATTTGAAATAGGGATGGTAGTTTATATAAGATTATGGTATTATATAAACATATGAAGATGATACCTATGCTGTGGTAGTATAAGAAAATATTGTTATTCTTAGGAAATACAGAGCAAAGCATTTAGGATTAAAGGACTATCAATGATATATAAGTCATTCTGTAACATTTCAAAGTTAAAATTGGTGGTATGTTCGTTTCAGGGTGGGGGGGTTAGATGGGGAGGGAATGGGATAAAAAGTTAGCAATAAGTAAATATAAGTAAAGGCTATATTGTGTGCTCTGCACTATTTTTATTTTTGGAACTTTTGTAGGTTTGAAACTATTTCCAAATAACAGCATTAAAAAGCACCGACCATTTGGCAATATAAAAGTTATTGATGACCTTGCTATGGTCATTTTTGAAGGCATGGCAAGATAAAAACCAAACTGAAGTATGCTTTAAAAAAAATGAAAGCCAAGGAAGTAGAAACCTTAAGTATAAATATCTTTCCAGTAGTTCTGAAGCACAGTAGAGCACAGTAAAAGATTTTAGCTGGTAGGAGTAAGTAGAGTTAAGAGAGTTTTCATTGAAAAATTGGGACTAAAAGCAGCATATTATAGACAGATGATTCTTTGGAGAATTAAGAGTAATAATGTAGGCACGTGAAAGAAAGCTAGTGGAGTGATATCCTTGAAAAGGCATGAAAGGAGGGAATCTATTGTGCATGTGGAGAATGGGGATTAGATATGACACCTATGTTTTATTGATGGTAAAAGGAGGGAAGAAAAATTGAATCGGTGTGGATGCTGTGGAGGGGGTAGATGTGTTGATGGAAGTCTGTAAAAGTTCTATACCTGTCCTGTGTTAGTCACTTCAATAGGTACCAAAGATGTACACATGAATACAAAATAACCCCTGCCCTTGAAGTGTTTGTGTATGAAATACTTTCATACTAAAAACATGGCTTTTGAGGTGGTTTGAACACTGCACAAGATGAAACAGGAGACACAAAGGTCAGATAATACGTGTCCTTCTCTGCCATGTTAACAGGAGTTTTACCATCATCTTCAAGATAGTGGTTGGCCATTTAAAAGAGTGGTAAGTACACCACATGATTAATTTGCTTTTAAATCTACTCTTGCTGCTGTTATGTGTGGCATAATAAAAATAGCTAGGGGGCAGAGCAAGATGGCGGAGGAGTAGGAGACCTAGATTTCGTCTGGTCTCAGGAATTCAGCTGAATAGGGATCAAACCATTCTGAACACCTAGGAACTCAACAGGAGATCGAAGATAAGAAGAGTAACAACACTCTGAACAGAAAAGCGACCACTTTCTGGAAGGTAGGACGTGCGGAGAAATGAATCCGAGGCGATATTCGGGAGGATAGACAGCAGGGGAGGGAGCCTGCGTCGGCCGCTTCTGTCAAAGTGATAGAGCCGCGGACCACAAAATCGGAAATTTTAGAAGCCGGCTCCGCTGAGGGACGTCGCTCCAGTGGCTAAGCTGGGGGTGGAACCCTCATGGGACAGTGTGGTCTCAGGACCCTCGGGGTCACAGAAAGACCAGGGGCTGCCTGAGTGCGCCAGAGCTCCCAGGTATCGGAGCGGGGAAGCCGGCTGCAGAGACGGAGCCGAGGCGTGAGCTCTCAGCTCGGGGTTGCCATAAACTGTGATACGTGGCCCAGTCGGGGCACTGCTCCTCCAGCAGGGACCCAACAAGCAGCAGAGCTGGGGAGACTCCCCTTCCTCCCCTGGGAGGAGCAGCACGGGAGCGTACCGCAGGGATCTGCTGGGTTTGGAGACTCCACACGGGGTCGGATGCCAGAGATAGAAACGCTCGGTCACAGGCCGGGTGAGCACGGAGTGCGGCCGGAGACCAGGGAGACGGGAGTGACTGCTTTTCTCCGGGGGCACACTGAGGAGCGGGGCCCCGAGTTCTCAGCTCCTCCGGGCGGAGATTGGGAGGCCACATTTTCACCCTGGTCCTCCAAAGCTGTACCGAGAGCTTGCAGGGAACAAAAGCTCCTGAGAGCAAACCGGAGCAGCTTACTTAGCCCAGACCAACAAGGGTGGGGAAATTCCGCCTCCGGCAAAGACATTTGGGAACCACAGCAACAGGCCCCTCCCCCAGAAGATCAGCACGAACAGCCAGCAAGCCAAGACCAAGTTTACCGATCAAGGAGAATGGGAGAACTCCAGCGCTAGGGGAATACTGCACATAGAATTCATGGCTTTTTTACCATAATTAATTAGTTTTTCAAAGTTAACTTTTTTAACTGGTTTTTTTTTAATTTTTCTTTTTCCCTTTTTCAAACAACATCTTATCAATCCATTTTTGAAAAAAAAACATTTTTTATTTTTCATTTTTAGAGTCATATTTTTATCCCTTCATAGTAGTTACCCTTATTTTTGGCATATATAGATATAAGTTGTTCTCTCTTTAAAATTTTGAGATACAATTTCTTCTAACAGATCAAAATATACCCTAAATCACTAGTGTATGGCTTTGTTCTAGTCTCCTGCCTGATCACATTCTCTCCCTTTTTTTTCTTTTTTCTTTTTCTTTTTAAATCTTCTTCTTTCTTTTTAAAAACAACTTCTTATCAATTCCTTCTATAAAATCTTTTATAATTTTCATCTTTACAGTCATCTGCCATCCCTTCATTATATCAACCCTTATTTTGTACATATATAAGTCTTTCTTCCTTTAAAATTTTAGCAGGCACTTTCTTGTAACAGACCAAAATACTCCCAGAATCTAGTGTGTAGCACTGATCTAGGCACTAGCCTGATCATATTTGATCATATTCTGTTTTTTTTGTTGTTTTGTTCTGTTTTTGTTTGTTTTTATCTTTTTCTTTTTCCTTTTTTTTTTCTTTTTCTCTTCTTTCTTTCCCTTTCTTGTCCCCTGGTTTCAGGTCTTTTCTGATTTGTATAGGGTATATTTGCTGGGGACGTTGTTAACCTGTTAGCATTCTGTTCTCTCATTCATCTGTTCTGCTCTGGACAAAATTACAAGATGAAAAAAGTCACCTCAGCAAAAAGAACAAGAGGTAGTACCGTCTGCCAGGGACCTACTCAATACGGACATTAGTACGATGTCGGACCTAGAGTTCAGAATCATGACTTTAAAGATACTAGCTGGGCTTGAAAAAAGTGTGGAAGTTATTAGAGAAACCCTTTCTGGAGAAATAAAAGAACTAAAATCTAACCAAGTCAAAATCAAAAAGGCTGTTAATGAGGTGCAATCAAAAATGGGGGCACTAACTTCTAGGATAAGTGAGGCAGAAGAGAGAATCAGTGATATAGAAGACCAAATGATGGAAAATAAAGAGGCTGAGAAAAAGAGAGATAAACAACTACAGGATCACGAGGGCAGAATTCGAGAGATAAGCGAACGATAAGACGAAACAACATTAGAATAATTGGGATCCCAGAGGAGAAGAAAGAGAGAGAGGGGCAGAGGGTATATTGGAGCAAATAATAGCAGAAAACTTCCCTAATGTGGGGAAGGAAACAGCCATCAAAATCCAGGAGGCACAGAGAACCCCTCTCAAAATCAATAAAAATAGGTCAACACCCCGACATCTAATAGTAAAACTTACGAGTCTCAGAAACAAAGAGAAAATCCTGAAAGCAGCTCGGGAGAAGAGATATGTAACCTACAATGGTAGAAACATTAGATTGGCAACAGACCTATCCACAGAGACCTGGCAGCCAGAAAGGACTGGCATGATATCGTCAGAGCACTAAATGAGACAAATATATAGCCAAGAATACCATATCCAGCTAGGCTATCATTGAAAATAGAAGGAGAGATAAAAAGCTTCCAGGACAAACAAAAACTAAAGGAATATGCAAACACAAAACCAGCCCTACAAGAAATATTGAAAGAGGTCCTCTAAGCAAAAAGAGAGCCTAAAAGCAGCATAGATCAGAAAGGAGCACAGACAATATACAGTAACAGTCACCTTATAGGCAATACAAAGGCACTAAATTCATACCTTTCAATAGTTACCCTGAATGTAAATGGGCTCAATGCCCCAATCAAAAGACACAGGTTATCAGATTGGATTAAAAAACAAGACCCATCGATATGCTGTCTGCAAGAGACTCATTTTAGACCCAAAGACACTGCCACATTGAAAATGAGGGGGTGGAAAACCATTTACCATGCTAATGGACACCAAAAGAAAGCTGGAGTGGCAATCCTTATATCAGACAAATTAGATTTTAAAACAAAGACTGTAATAAGAGATGAAGAAGGACACTATATCCTACTTAAAGGGTCTATCAAACAAGAAGATATAACAATTGTAAATATCTATGCCCCTAACGTGGGAGCAGCCAATTAGATAAGGCAATTAATAACAAAAGCAAAGAAACACATTGACAACAATACAATAATAGTGGGGGACTTTAACAACCCCCTCACTGAAATGGACAGATCATCTAAGCAAAAGATCAACAAGGAAATAAAGACTTTAAATGACACACGGGACCAAATGGACTTTACAGACATATTCAGAACATTCCATCCCAAAGCAATGGAATACACATTCTTCTCTAGTGCCCATGGAACATTCTCCAGAATTGATCACATCTTAGGTCACAAATCAGGTCTCAATCGGTACCAAATGATTGGGATTATTCCGTGCATATTTTCAGACCACAATGCTTTGAAACTAGAACTCAATCACAAGAGGAAAGTCGGAAAGAATGCAAATACGTGGAGGCTAAAGAGCATCCTACTAAAGAATGAATGGGTCAACCAGGAAATTAAAGAAGAATTAAAAAAAATCATGGAAACCAATGAAAATGAAAACACAACTGTTCAAAATCTTTGGGATACAGCAAAGGCAGTCCTGAGAGGAAAGTATATAGCAATACAAGCCTTTCTCAAGAAACAAGAAAGGTCTCAAATACACAACCTAACCCTACACCTAAAGGAGCTGGAGAAAGAACAGCAAATAAAGCCTAAAGCCAGCAGGAGAAGAGAAATAATAAAGATCAGGGCAGAAATCAATGAAATAGAAACCAAAAGAACAGTAGAACAGATCAACGAAACTAGGAGCTGGTTCTTTGAAAGAATTAACAAGATTGATAAACCCCTGGCCAGACTTATGAAAAAGAAAAGAGAAATGACCCAAATCAACAAAATCATGAATGAAAGAGGAGAGATCACAACCAACACCAAAGAAATACAAACAATTATAAGAACATATTATGAACAACTCTATGCCAGCAAATTAGATAACCTGGAAGAAATGGGTGCATTCCTAGAGATGTATCAACTACCAAAACTGAACCAGGAAGAAATAGAAAACCTGAACAGACCTATAACCACTAAGGAAATTGAAGTAGTCATCAAAAATCTCAAAACAAACAAAAGCCCAGGGCCAGATGGCTTCCCAGGGAAATTCTATCAGACATTTAAAGAAGAATTAATACCTATTCTCCTGAAACTATTCCAAAAAACAGAAATGGAAGGAAAACTTCTAAACTCATTTTATGAGGCCACCATTACCTTGATCCCAAATTCAGACAAAGACCCCATCAAAAAGGAGAATTACAGACCAATATCCTTGATGAACATGGATGCAAAAATTCTCACCAAAATACTAGGCAATAGGATCCAACAGTACATTAAAAGGATTATTCACCATGACCAAGTAGGATTTATCCCTGGGCTGCAAGGTTGGTTCAACATCCTCAAATCAATCAACGTGATACAATACATTAACAAAAGAAAGAACAAGAATCATATGATCCTCTCAATAGATGCAGAAAAAGCATTTGACAAAGTACAGCATCCTTTCTTGATCAAAACTCTTCAGAGTATAGGGATAGAGGGTACATACCTCAATATCATAAAAGCCATCTCTGAAAAACCTACAGCGAATATCCTTCTCAATGGGGAAAAGCTGAGAGCTTTTCCCGTAAGGTCAGGAATGTGGCAGGGATGTCCACTCTCACCACTGCTATTCAACATAGTATTAGAAGTCCTAGCCACAGCAATCAGACAACAAAACGAAATCAAAGGCATCCAAATCGGCAAAGAGGAAGTCAAACTCTCACTCTTTGCAGATGATATGATACTGTATTTGGAAAACCCAAAAGACTCCACCCCAAAAGTGCTAGAACTCATACAGGAATTCAGTCAAGTAGCAGGATAAAAAATCAATGCACAGAAATCAGTGGCATTCCTATACAGCAACAACAAGACAGAAGAGAGACAAATCAAGGAGTCGATCCCATTTACAATTGCACCCAAAACCATAAGATACCTAGGAATAAATTTAACCAAAGAGGCAAGGGATCTGTACTCAGAAAACTATAAAATACTCATGAAAGAAATGGAAGAAGACACAAAGAAATGGAAAAACGTTCCATGCTCATGGATTGGAAGAACTAACATTGTGAAGATGTCAATGCTACCTGGAGCAATCTACACATTCAATGCAATCCCCATCAAAATACCATCCACCTTTTTCAAAGAAATGGAACAGATAATCCTAAAATTTGTATGGAACCAGAAGAGACCCCGAATAGCCAGAGGAATCTTGAAAAAGAAAAGCAAAGCTGGCGGCATCACAATTCCGGACTTCCAGCTCTATTACAAAGCTGTCATCATCAATACAGTATGGTACTGGCACAAAAACAGACACATAGATCAATGGAACAAATAGAGAGCCCAGTAATGGACCCTCAACTCTATGGTCAACTCATCTTTGACAAAGCAGGAAAGAATGTCCAATGGAAAAAAGACAGTCTCTTCAACAAATGGTGTTGGGAAAATTGGACAGCCACATGCAGAAGAATGAAACTGGACCATTTCCTTACACCACACACAAAAATAGACTCCAACGGTTGAAAGACCTAAACGTGAGACAGCAGTCCATCAAAATCCTAAAGGAGAACACAGGCAGCCACCCCTTTGACCTTAGCTGCAGCAACTTCTTCCTAGAAACATCGCCAAAGGCAAGGGAAGCAAGGGCAAAAATGAACTATTGGGATTTCATCAAGATAAAAAGCTTTTGCACAGCAAAAGAAAGAGTCCACAAAACCAAAAGACAACCGACAGAATGGGAGAAAATATTTGCAAATGACATATCAGATAAAGGGCTAGGATCCAAAATCTATAAAGAACTTATCAAACTCAACACCCAAAGAACAAATAATCCAATTAAGAAATGGGCAGAAGACATGAACAGACATTTTTCCAAAAAAGACATCCAAATGGCCAATAGACACATGAAAAAGTGCTCAACGTTGCTCAGCATCAGGGAAATCCAAATCAAAACTTCAATGAGATACCACCTCACACCCGTCAGAATGGCTAAAATTAACAAGTCAGGAAACAACAGATGTTGGCGAGGATGTGGAGAAAGGGGAACCCTCCTACACTGTTGGTGGGAATGCAAGCTAGTGCAACCACTCTGGAAAACAGTATGGAGGTTCCTCAAACAGTTGAAAACAGAGCTACCATACGGTCCAGCAATTGCACTACTGGGTATTTACCACAAAGATACAAATGTAGGGATCCGAAGGGGTACGTGCACCCCAATGTTTATAGCAGCAATGTCCACAATAGCCAAACTGTGGAAAGAGCCAAGATGTCCATCAACAATGAATGGATAAAGAAGAAGTGGTATATATACACAATGGAATATTATGCAGCCATCAAAAGGAATGAGATCTTGCCATTTGCAACGACGTGGGTGGAACTGGAGGGTGTTATGCTGAGTGAAATAAGTCAATCAGAGAAAGACATGTATCATATGACCTCACTGATATGAGGAATTCTTAATCTCAGGAAACAAACTGAGGGTTGCTGGAGTGGTGGGGGGTGGGAGGGATGGGGTGGCTGGGTGATAGACATTGGGGAGGGTACGTGCTATGGTGAGCACTGTGAATTGTACAAGACTGATGAATCACAGATCTGTACTTCTGAAACAAATAATGCAATATATGTTAAGAAAAAAAAAAGAAGAAGATAGCAGGAGGGGAAGAATGAAGGGGAGTAAATCGGAGGGGGAGACGAACCATGAGAGACGATGAACTCTGAAAAACAAACTGAGGGTTCTAGAGGGAAGGTGGCTGGGGGGATGGGTTAGCCTGGTGATGGGTATTAAAGAGGGCACATTCTGCGTGGAGCACTGGGTGTTAGGCACAAACAATGAATCATGGAACACTACATCAATAACTAATGATGTAATGTATGGTGATTAACATAACAATAAAAAAATTATTTAAAAAAATAGCTAAATGTTGAGTTCTTACTTTTGCTAGGCAATGTACAAAGCTCCTTATATATGATATCATTGATCTTTACAACAGCCCTGTGAAGTAGATGCTCTTATCCTCCACATTTTATAGAAAAGTTAGCAAATTAACAAATAATTTTCTGAAGGCCTATAATATACTATGCACTACTTAAATGGTAGGGATAGAATTGTGAGCAAGACAGAGTCAGTTCCTGTGTTTAAGGTTAAAAAAAAAAAAGCAATTAAATTTCTGGAGCTGCTACTTGCTATGAACAAGATAAAACAGGAATATTTCTGAACTGTGAATGAGAGTGGAGGTGGAAGCTTTTTGAGTTTGGATCACCAAAATAGGATCTCTCAGTTGACATTTAGATTGAATATGATTCAAAGATTCATTCAGCAAATATCCGTTAAAGGCCTACTGTGTGCTAGGCACCCTTGTAGATATTAGAGAGACAGTGGCAAACAAAACATAAAAAGCCCTATTCTACTAAAATTTATGTTCTTTTGTGGAAATAGAGCAAAAAGAAAAATCAAGAATATATAAAAGGGAAAATATTCTAAACAGGAAAGAAACTAAGGGTCAAAGAGATTAACAAAAGATTGAAAGTATGATAGTTAAGGGGCAAATCTTTGAGGTATTGGTGGTGTTAAAGGAAAAATTTAGGGCAAGTAAGTAATAAAGAACCTGAGAGGATGTGAAGCTATGAGGCTTGGTCAAAAGAAGGAATGTTTGAATATAAGATTTCTATGGCAAAGCAGACAAGACCCAGGGAATCGTTATGAATATGAAACTGGATGGAGGTGAATATGATTAGAGATGAAATGGAAAAGAACTGAGACTTCACAGTGTTTGGCTGTTCAAAAGCATACCTACAAAAAAGGTGAGAGCTCAGTAGGGATAGAGAGTAAGACCAATTAGAAAAGCCTTCAACAAATGAGGAGAAATGTCCATGACAGTGATGAAGAGAGAAAAGATAATAGCAATAATTCTCAAAGGAGCTGAGGTTGTTCCAGAAGGGTAGAAGAGTAGATGAATAATGTCTTGGAAGTCACATTAAAGAGCAAGGCCCTAATGATAGCTAGGTTTCAGATCAGTCATGAAATGGTGACCATTTAATTGATCATATAAATAGGCATGCTTATTTGAGTAAAAGGGAGGATTATTAATAGCATGCTGAGATACCAGGCATAAGCTGGAACTATCCTGGGCAACTTGGGATACTTGTTCACCCTAATCACTGAGTAGAGAGAACATCCAATCAAGATATTGAGGTACCAAAGATTTGGTTACCTATAGACATTTTTAATTAATAAATATATTATTTGTAAATTTTATTCCAGATACTTTGTCAATATCTGTGTCAACAGGGAAAAGAAGAACAACTTTGTCTACGTTGGCATCTTGCAAAAGAGTCATAGATATGATAGAGCCTCTATGAGTAAGACATGAGCATATATGCAATATAAATTAATAATTAAACACTGCAACTGTCAATATAATATAAGCGAAATAGCATGTTTGGAACTTATATGTTTGGATAACTTATAAAAACATGGAAGCAAGGACATGTGAACATTTAAGACATCACATGAACAGGTAATACAACAGGATAGAGGCATGTATGTTACATACGAAGTTTTAATTTTTTTTGGTTGGAAGTAGAATACTGGGTCTAGTTGTAACTGCCAATATGAACAGGATATTAATTCTTTTATTTAAAAAAATGTATTTTTAATAATAGTGACCATAAGGAAAATATTTGTAATCTTACTTTTTGCTTACTTCTCTTAAATTCCATCTTTAAAACAAAAGAAAGAAATTTGAGGCAAGGCTGTAGACTCTCCTCTTGGTATTGCTGATGTATCCGGCAACCAGGATTAATGAGAAAATGTTTGCAGCCACCAGAAACTACATGCTATTCTGTGATATGTTAAGCTTCACATCCCATTTGAGGCCATTTAAATGGTAACAGAGTGAAGCTGAGTCGATAGGCTGTTAAAAATTCTTCATTAACTCTTCATTCTTTAGGAATGGCTTCTTTCATTGGCTATTTCAGAGCTTATTTCTTCAGCACATTAGATTTTCTATCACACTACTTAGGCTGGAAGTTGATAGGGAACAAAAGAAAAAAAGAAATGCAACCCCCAATTGTGAAAGGAAGGAAAGAAGAAAAGGATTGTAATCTATCTTCCTCAGTCACAATTTCTGGAGGAAGGTCAAAAAATTTTCATTTGTTCTCTCCCTTTTTCTTTGAGACTTCAACATTTTTCTTCAGTGATTCACCATCCCCTAGTTTTGCTCTTTTCTTTTGTAATTAGCACTTAAATTAACACTTGCCTTCATATATATATATAGTTTCATGAGGGCAAGGCTCATTGTCTGTTTTACATATGTTCCCAAGTGTCTAGGGAACTTCCTTATATATAGTAGCCATTAAATAGATGTGTGTTGAATAATAAATCTTTCTTAAAATCACATAATTGCATTTATGGACCAAGTAAGGACATCCACATCATCAACAAATTGATAATCAGTGAATGTTATAATGGGCTGGAATCAGATGAATTAAAGGTTTTATAGGGGTATATCTTTTTCTTAAATGGAGATATAAAACCTCAGATGTTCCTTGGGGTTGCAGGTTTTCCCTACATGTGGTATGGGCAAAGAGAAGAAAATAAAATCCTATTCTGATAGCTAGGACCACAAAAATAGGGCTTATACAAAAATAATTGAAAATCTTGCTATGACCCAACAATGCCAAGCAAAATTCTAACGATAAAATTCCAATGTAACCAAATAATATGAATTGTGTTTAATATTTTTTTTGGAATTGTATGCATGTCAACAAACATTTATTGTGTACCCTAATATAAATTCAGAACTGAGACAATATCTGGCAAACAACGTGGGCGTTATTGGTTTCCATCCTCAAAGAATTTACATTTCAGGGCAGGTGTCATGACTTCACAAACAATGAATACTGGGTAAGGAAGAAAGAGAGGCATGACAGAGTTTTTGAATTGACTAGACACAGTAAATAAGGACACTCTTAGTTTAAGAATAAAATATAGGTGAAGAGATCAAGTTTTTGGGAAAATAAAATGTGATGTTTGGGGTGAGGGTGGAGTAAATTTAAAATACAGGTAGGTAGAGGAATCTAGTAGATGAAAATGCAATTTAAAATGTAGACACAATAGAATCAGTTCAGCCCATAGGTATGAATAAGATCACTCTAGGAAAAGACATAAAGCAAAAAGATACAAAGATTTGAGGAGATGTTTATGAAAGAGAGGACCTAATCATAAAGGTAGGATTATAAAGGGGAAGAAAGGAGTAACAGTGTCAGACTATGAGATGAAATAAGGATTAAAAATAGCATGTTAGCTCTTGTGGTTTGTCACTTTCTGATGACTTTTATTTCATGAACTGTGAAAGGGAAATTGACATTTCTAATGATAAATATGATATGTAGTTTCAGTGGCCACATAGATCAATATGTGCTTACCCAGTTCTCTTTACTGATAAATATCTCAGTTTATTTACGTTCTATGCTCTGGCATAATCTAAAAGCTTAGGGAAATGGGTGTCTTGAAAAGTTAATGCACTTCCCTAAGCACCTGAGTGATAAACTCACTGGGGAAAACAAGATACCATATGTCTATTTGGGAAATTTATAATGCACATAATTACTCACATTACATTGTCACATATGAATTATTTCTCAATAAAAAATCTAATCTTAGGCATCCTGTAATAGAGTATTATCTAAAGAATAAAGACTACATAGAACAGTTAAGTATGAAAAAATTCATCTTTCAAGTTCTACTCCAAAGTTAACATAACAGAAAGAACAGTGAACAATTTTTGACACAAGAAATCAAGGAGAAGATTATAAGTAATAAAGTACACATTTTAATTGCAAGTGAAACCACTCATTCTATTTTAGGAACAAAGGTAAAATTGCTAAATCATTTTCCTACACCGCCTCTCTCTCTCTCTTTTCCTGTAGTTTCATAGTTTGCTTTTTCTGTATGCGATGATATTTAAAGTTAACTTCCTAAATTTCCATTCCATGAAATGAAATAAAGCAGATTATCCTGATAATTTCTTTTTTTAGATCACCTTTTCAAATTTGAATTCATGTATATTAGGTGAAAGACATAGACAAAGATTGTTAGTGGGGCTCATAGGGGCCTTTCTTCCGGTTTTGAATTTCTGGCAAACAGATTGCTGCAGCTTTGACAGTAAAAATAGCAGATGGGATTAATTAACTGGGTGACAACTCTTCAGACCTACCTAAATTAATATTTTTCTCCAAACAATGTATTCTGATTATCATAAAACTAACTGATGTTTATAGAAATAGATTTTGGTCCCAATGATTTTCAGCTTATCAGGAGCTATTTTTTTTTTCCCCTTACAAGAGCTGGTTTAGTCTGTTATTTGCATGTTAATCTTTCTAATCATTTGCTTGAAGGAAGCAATCATATATAAGGAAGTACATCTTGTTTGTAATGCTCGAATTTGTCCTAACGGCGGACACTCCTTCCTCTGCAAGAGTAAAAGGTGCAGGAGATTAATTTATTTGCAGAAATTCTTCTCAAACCCAAACCTCCAAGGAACAATTATCTGTATATGAAAATTCAAAATCAACACATCAATATAACATTTTTACCAGGCTCTTTAAACTATATAGGATCCGAGGACAAAAGTTCATTTAGTTTTTTAAAATAAAGATGTACCACATTTCATCAAAGCTGGTATCCATAGGCTGACAGAAAGATCACAATTTAATAGATCTTACTATATGAATACATCCTCCATCTCCTTCTCTCTTTCTATATATATACACACACACACACACACACACACACACACATATGTATATATGCATATAATATGTATATGTATATATAAAAGGTTATAAAAAGAAAATCCCATATTTCATAGTCTATATGTATACATATATTTCATAGAATATACATGAACATATATGCATATATGTGTACACATATGTATATATTTATATTCTATGAAATTATATAGTATATTCATATATATGTACATACATATTTATATTATATGAAATATGAAATTTTATTTTTAGAACCATTTGCAGTAGCACAATGTCAAATAATGCCTTGCATAGGATTGCAAAGACTAGCGTAGCACTTTTGTTAGGAAGACATATAACTTTTAATTTGGGGCCATTTCATGTCTGACAATGAGAAAACTACAGGGAAGAATCACACATTTTGGGGCTTCCTTAGAAATTGTTTTGCATACTCTACCACTTGACATTATGAACTCTACCTACATCAAGAGACCCTAACAGGAAAAGCATCATGAACCTGTTATTTATTACACAAATATTGTTGAGAACTCTCCTCTTCCTCAGTCTACCTTTGTTTTCTAGCTGTAAATCCTAGTAGGAAAAATGTTCTTGAAAGTCAGGAAAAAGCCTTGTGCAATAGCTGTGAGAAATGTCATTTAAGTGACTGGTTAGGTTCCCCTTTCTGTTTTGATGGCCAAAGAAGCATAATACCATATTTCTTGGTAAATTTTACAATGTTTAGATATTTTGGCTTATCTGTTTTCTAATATTTCCTTTGGTATTGAGGTCCTATTCTAAGTTTGAGCTTTATTTGATGATTTTTTACATCTAGTTAGATATGTGTTTACACACACACACACGCTTACATAAATAGATACACACATATATACTTCTATCAATTTCAATTTATGAATCTTTTAATCCACAGGTAATCCTATGTAGAAGAAATTTGGTATAACAAGCAAAGAAGAAAAAACAGAATTCTGGGTCCCAAAACAACCCATTTTAAGAGGAAATTCCTTATCATTTATAAATTATAATTAATAATAATAAAGGTTTTTTTCTTTTCTTTCCTTCCTTCCTTCTTTCCTTTCCTTCCTTCTATCTTCTTTATTTTTATTTTTTTGCAGATGGCTATGAAATAACAATATTCTTTCCTCATGTGCTATACCCTCCCTCAAATTTAGACATAAAGGGAGGGATGGGGTGGCTGGGTGATAGACAATGGGGAGGGTATGTGTATGGTGAGCACTGTGAATTGTTTAGGACTGTTGAATCACAGACATGTACCTCTGAAACAAATAATACATTATATGTTATAAAAAAAAAGAAGAAGATAGCAGGAAGGGGAAAATGAAGGGGGGGGAAATCGGAGGGGCAGAAGGACCATGAGAGACTATGGACTCTGAGAAACAAACAGAGGGTTCTAGAGGGGAGGGGGGTGGGGAATGGGTTAGCCTGGTGATGGGTATTAAGAAGGGCACGTACTGAATGGAGCACTGGGTGTTATGCACAAACAATGAATCATGGAACACTACATCAAAAACTAATGATATAATGTATGGTGATTAACATAACATAATAAAATAAAAAAATAAATGCAGATTTATAGCTACAGCTAGTTTTGTTATAAACAAATAAATGCAGACTTACAGCTATGAACCAGAGAAAGACGAGAATAAGAAGTAGGGCTTTTTTTTCTCTGTTAATCTAATCTGCAACAAATTTTCTGGAAGAGTTTTCCTAAAATGTTTTATACAAGAGAGACAGTTTATTAGAGATTGTGCTTCAGAATATGCTATCTTGTACCATGTTTGTTACTTCAGAACTCTCTATTATCTCATCCAAGCCCCAAGGGTAGTATTTAGCAAATGCCTGCTTTAGTCAACCAGCTAAGTAAAGCAAAGGAACTTTAGGTAGAACATAGGGGAAAAAAAAGTTACAGAATACATACTTAATTTTAGCCAAAAATTCCTCTTTTTCTTTTGTTTAGTATTTTATCAATTTTCTTTACTTTAAAATATTACTATTTCTGCAGGGCCTGGGTGGCTCAGTTGGTGAAGCTTCCAACTTTTGATTTCCCCTCAGGTCATGATCTCAGGATTGTGAGACTGAGCCCCGCTGCTGTGGGCTCCACGCTCAGTGGGGACTCTGCTTGAGATTTTCTCTCTCCCTCTCCTTTTGCCCCTGACCCCAAACTCTCTCTCTGTCTCTCTATCTCTTTCTGTCTAAAATAAATACATCTTAAAAATAAAAATAATAAAATATTACTATTTCTTCCTGCTTCTTTCATTTTTGAAAAGATCCATTAGTAAGGGGTAAGACAGTGAAAGTGAAACAAGAGTATTTTAAGAGAAACATCAACACAGGTTTTTTCTGGGCAATTCCCTTAGTTTCTCTGGGTATCAGTTTTTATTTTCGACTAGGTAAATTTATGCCATGCTTCATGTCAGACATTAACTATTCAATCCAGTTTAAAATACATGAATCTTTGAGTAATTAAATATAATTCTCTATAGTTTAATAAAAAATATAAAACCAGTTTATTTAAAAAAAACAAAATGTTACAAATTTTTTAATAATGAAAATGGACCAGTTGCATGCCAAGTTCCCATACCCATTATCCTTCTCACAACTTTGAAACATTAGAAGCATTAAAAATGTTAAAACATATTATCGGAAATAATGATGTTTCTACTATTAAACAATTTCTGGAAACAAAATTGTTACTTTTAATGTTTGTTTGATAAAAGTGTGTTTTTAAGTGTTAATTTTTTATGTATCCAGTTTTTAAATGACAACCAGGAACCCTACAAATTTTTCCAGCATATTTTTTCCTAATCTGTGACTTTTGCAGAATCCCTCCTACCCCACCCAAGATTGGATACCTATGCAATACATTTAAAGTATATTCATCTAATGTGGGAATAAGTACATAAGTCAGTAGTGGAGGTGTACTTGTAAAAAGTCTCTGACCCATTCTTTAGTTACAATTTTTTCTTAGATTCCTACAACTAATTAAAAAGCATCAATAGCATATAATATTCTAAATAAAAAGCATCAATAGTTGGGGCAACTGGGTGGCTCAGTCAGTTAAACATCTGCCTTCAGCTCAGGTCATGGTCCCGGGGTCCTGGGATGGAGCCCCAAGGCAGGATCCCTGGTCAGCGGGGAGTCTGCTTCTCAGTTTCCCTCTGCCCCTCTTCCTTGCTCATGCTCTCTCCCTTGCTCTCTCTCTTTCTCAAGTAAATAAATAAAATCTTTAAAAAAAATCAATAGCATATAATATTCTAAATATTCATATTGGGGTATATCATGAAAATACATGGAAAACAGTTTTTGGTCTTTACTAACTCAGAGGCTGACATCCTTAATGAATATATCCATGGTTTATATCCTTTGATGGACATTTAAGAGTAAGTTAGGGCATCATATCACTTTACTCCTAAATAGTATTTACTACTTAGTATTTACATACTAAGATGTTCACCTTCATAACCATAGTGTGATTATCAAAATAAAGAAATTGAACCTAAATATAATATTATTACTTAATCCACAATCTATATCTAAATTTGATTGTTTCAATAATTTATGTTTTAGCTATATTTTTCCCTAGCTCAAGAAGCAATCCAGGACATGAATTGCATTTAGATATCATTACTCATTATTCTCTTTTAACTTAGAAAAATATTGACTTTTCTTTGTGTACCTTGAGCTTGACAACTTTGAAGAGTAAAGGCCAGTTATTTTATAAACTACCCCTCAATTTGAGCTTAACTCTTGTTTCTCATGGTTAGAGTCAGATTATGGTTTGGGCAGAAACGTTACAGAAGTGATATCATGTACTTTTGAGTGTTGCATATTGGGAGGCCTATGATATCTGTCCCAATATTAGTGATGTTAACTTTGATGTGTTGGTTAAGGTCAGAAACTTGGTCTACAGGTTTCTGCTCTATAAAACTACGTCTTCCTTTATAATTAATGAGAAACATTAGTAAACATTGACAATTCTCTAGGTTCATAATGTTTTCTAGATGTATTATTTGATATTCTACTTAAGGGGAAAATCTATTTTTTTATTTTTATTTTTATAATTTTTTATTGTTATGTTAATCACCATACATTACATCATTAGATTTTGATGCAGTGTTCCATGATCCATTGTTTGTGCATAACACCCAGTGCTCCACGCAGAATGTGCCCTCTTTAATACCCATCACCAGGCTAACCCATCCCCCCACCCCCCTCCCCTCTAGAACACTCAGTTTGTTTTTCAGAGTCCATCGTTTCTTTTTTTTTTTAATTTTTTATTGTTATGTTAATCACCATATATTACATCATTAGTTTTTGGTGCAGTGTTCCATGTTCATTGTTTGTGCATAACACCCAGTGCTCCATGCAGAACGTGCCCTCCTCAATACCCATCACCAGGATAACCCATCCCCCTCCCCCCCTCCCCTCTAGAACCCTCAGTTTGTTTTTCAGAGTCCATCATCTCTCATGGTTCGTCTTCCCCTCTGACATACTCCCCTTTTCTTCCTCTCCTGTTATCTTCTTTTTCTTTTTTCTTAAAATATGTTGCGTTATTTGTTTCAGAAGTACAGATCTGTGATTCAACAGTCTTGCACAATTCACAGTGCTCACCGTAGCACATACCCTCCCCAATGTCTATCACCCAGCCACCCCATCCCTCCCACCCCCAACCACTCCAGTAACACTCAGTTTGTTTCCTGAGATTAAGAATTCCTCATATCAGTGAGGTCATGTGATACATGTCTTTCTCTGATTGACTTATTTCACTCAGCATAACACCCTCCAGTTCCATCCACGTCGTTGCAAATGGCAAGATCTCATTCTTTTGATGGCTGCATAATATTCCATTGTGTATATATACCACATCTTCTTTATCCACTCATTGTCGATGGACATCTTGGCTCTTTCCACAGTTTGGCTATTGTGGACATTGCTGCTATAAACATTGGGGTGCACGTACCCCTTCGGGTCCCTACATTTTTATCTTTGTGGTAAATACCCAGTAGTGCAATTGCTGGATCGTATGGTAGCTCTATTTTCAACTGTTTGAGGAACCTCCATACTGTTTTCCAGAGTGGTTGCACCAGCTTACATTCCCACCAACAGTGTAGGAGGGTAAGGGGAAAATCTATTTATTTTATATATTCATATCAATGTGGCCCTATGGATATTTATTTTGTTCAATTAGTTGTCATCCATCAGTGTTGGATGCTCAGACTGTCTTAGATACGATGAGAGAAAGTACTTCCAAGATTCTGCTTTCTAGACAACTAAATTTTATCTGCCCAGCCCTGGGCAGAATTTCTCCTATGAATTTCTCAAAGATGTTCTTTTTCTACTTATTTCTACTTATTGGAGTAGCCATGCTTCTGCAACAGGACACTGAGAAACTGGACATGGTTTTCTGTTCTATTAATAGACACGTGGCCCAACTAGCCAAATGAATGTCATCTTGTCAGATGCCACTGGTTGTTTTCAAAGGGTGTGCAGCTAACCCCACCTGGGCAGTGGAATCCCTGCTCAGGATTTGGAAATGGAATGAAATTATTTTAATTTCAAACTATCTGGTCCTTTGAATGGAGGATAAATTAATTTTATGTTGTGGGTGATGTAACACATTTAATTTGTTTTTGTAATTCATGTCACAGTGGATACTCAACACATATTCTCTTCCCCTTTAATGTTTTTGTTTATTTGATTTCTTGCTGTTAAGCAAGATGTAGGCTGGCAGAAGACTTTCAGTCTGTAATCCCTTGCCTTTAAATCATAAGAATCCTCAGCTTTCCTTACAAATAGCCCTTTGGTAGCATTCATTACCCTTAGGATTTCCAGTCTACCCCTTAATACTCTTGTCCAATGCTAATATAACAACTGCTGTATACTTTTTCCTCAATCCAAAAATTTCATCCATTTTTCTGTTTTGCCTGACTTAGAATGTTCTCCCTGATGTCATGTGTGCTGAAAGTAGAAGAGAAGTCCACTCTAAGTTAACAACTTGGGTCAGGGAAAAAATTTATAGTCCTTGCTAAAAGAGATGTCAGTAGTCACAGAAAAAAATCAGATGACACTGTTCCTTGTTTAGATATAATGGACATTATGGGATTCTGATTTACATATTTTATATGAGTATATAAATTATAAAAGATATATATAGACTATTTAAAATATTCCAGTATACCTTATCAGCTAATTCCTATGTATAATCATGCTATATGTTGCTTTATTAATATTATCTCTTATAAAATCATAATTGTAGGTTTTTTTTCAGCCAAGGACCTTGACAATCATTTTAAAATGATTCATAAGAAAAATTTCTGTCTGAGGTTGTTATTAGGAAACAAGTTTTCTGTAATCCATTTCCAGGAAGCAAAAATGATTTAACAGTATTTCCATTCCTACCCCAAAAAGCAGAAAACCTAAAGACAATTGCATTACTCAAATCAGATAATACAATGAAAATAAACAAATGAAAACATGTACTTTTTTTTGATAGTTTTTCTCCTCTATTATCCTTATTTGTATTTGCCAAAAGTTTATATAACTTTAAAAATAATAAAAAATGTAGAGCTTAATTTATAAGGTGATATAAATATTTTTAAAGGAAATGGGCAATAAAATGCATCATGAATTTTACCAAAATTGATTTATTTATTGATGAATAGAATCTTTAATTTGCATATCCTCTTGACTTATGTCCCAAGTATTGAGCTGATGTGTCAGATTAATAGCAGCCTACGATATTTGTGTCTTCCTCACTATAGGAAAAAGTTATTAGTTTTGGTCTGTCTTCTACTTTTGTATGCAGTAAGCTGATTTCGTTTTGACTTCCATTTTTAGCATTCTCCTCTCTAAATCCACTAGGAAGAGCCATTTATGCCTCCAACTCCAGGAAAGAAGTTGACTGGCTTAAGACAATTCTCAGCACCCAAAGAGTGGTTCAGAGATGAGTAATTGACTAACTTGTATGGCAAATCAGGTGCAAGAAGATATATAATTGGAGCTTCTGGGAAAAATAATATCTTGTATTTTCACAAAATTTACCTAGATTGACATCTTCCTTCTGGAGGTGAACTAGGAAGAATATAGTCACCAGAATCTGCTGAGTGCTGTCTTGCACCAGGAGGGAGCTAATAATAGGATGAGGTAGATGCCTAATATCAGGTTTCTTTGTAGATTTTATTGTGTCACTGGATTAAGCCTCCCCTGGAATCCATTGTCCCTACATCAGTACTTCTTGGTCAATTCCATTTACTGTTTAAGACAGAATTGCATTTTCTGTCACTCGCAATGGAAAGTTTCTTCAAAGACTTCATACCAACTGTAGTTGTTTGGAGGATGGCATCAAATTGCATAATATTGATAAGGAACAAAATAAGCATTTGCTTTATTTTATTTTATTTGTTGGGTTAGGAGGAAAGGGCAGACCAAGGAAGAAAAGAGGATGCAGTTAAATATCTACTGTTGCTTAATCTTAACAGAAAATCATGAGTATTATAGTTCTACTCATATCTATCCTTCCAGAAGCAGAGGAAGAAAAGTGTCAACCTGATTAAGCTTACATCAGAGAAGCAGATTTGGGATTTAAAACATAATTATGGGGGAAAAGGTACACACAGGAGTCAAGTATATCCCAGGTGTGAGTATGCAAGTTATCTGTGGAGGTCTTACTGGTTCTTCCTTAGAAATAATGAACATTTACATTACTGGTTCTAAAATCTTAATGGACAAAGTAAATTCTTTTTTTTTTTTAAAAGATTTTATTTATTTATTTGAGAGAGCGAGAATGAGAGAGAGAGAGAGAGAGAGAGAGAGAGCATACGAGAGAGGGGAGGGTCAGAGGGAGAAGCAGACTCCCTGCTGAGCAGGGAGCCCGATGCGGGACTCGATCCCGGGACTCCAGGATCATGACCTGAGCCGAAGGCAGTCGCTTAACCAACTGAGCCACCCAGGCGCCCAGGACAAAGTAAATTCTTGAGGAATTTATTTAAAAAATTATTTTACTTGATCTCCATCCTCAAATATTCTTATTTAATTGTTTTGGGATAGAGCCAAGACATCTGCATTTTTAGCAGACTCCCCAGATTATTCTGTTGCAGATGTTCCAAGGACCACATTTTGCACAATTACTGTTTTAGAGTAATGTAGATGTTAGCTTCTTTCATTATACTTGAAGGATTCCAACAGAGTCCCTCACCAGATGCCTTCTTGCCTAGGGCTTGGCTGAACTAAAACATTCCAGAGAGAGGTGAATTAACTTCCTCAGGCTTCCTCAAGACTCTAGGCAATAACCAATCAACCAGAAATTGATATTTCAGTAAAGAGAAGGAGCAACAAAGCACATTACTCTTCTGTGTAGCAAACCTGAACAGAATGTTGGATCTTGAAACGAGATCTTTGTCAGGAGCAAGGTCCCTTTCTCTCAAACAGTGAGAACTGGCCTTGTGCCTTGATGTGGTTGGTCTTCATTTAATTGTCTAATTGACTTAAGTTAAGGGAGAAAATCGAATCCGACACCAAGTGCAAGATACGTTTTAAACATCAGGAAAGAGGTGAGTTACACTTTTGCAAAACTGTTCTGATGAACATATGATGGCAAATTGTGTTTGGATCTTTCTCTGAAAAAACAGGATTAGTGGTTTAGCTTAGAGTGCCTAATTGAATATTTTCCACTTTATGTAACATATTTGTTTTTAAAACAAACAAACAAAAAAGTGGGATTAAAGACAAATAAAAATTACTCATGATCTATCTCATCATCCAAATATATATATTAGTGTCTTTTCATAAGTATTTCCTCAGGATCACTTTATTATGTGTAAGAAATGTTTTCTAGCATGGGCTATAAATGCTATTTTATATTTTAAATACATAACTATAAGTACTTCCCCTCCCCCTTAACTGAATAATCTTTATAAAAGTCTCCAATAAAAGTTGTGCTATTATATCCCAAATGCATGTAATATATGTTATTAATCCATCCCTCATGGTTGGATATTGTGAATGTTTCAACTTCAAATAGTAATTATAATAATAATGGCAATGATCATAATAGTAATGATAATAAAACAAACACCTATTATTTTTGAGTGCTCACTATTTGCCAAACACTAAGGTATTTGTATACATTACATGATATAAAAATTATTTTTTATTACAAAATATATGAGGATTTGATTCCAAATTTTATTATATTAAGAGATGCACCCCACGAAAATCACAGAATTAGTCATGTAACAAAAAGTAAACCATTCTACTTAAAAGTATCTGCTTTGATACTTAACATTAGCACAAATGTGTAGAAGTAAAAAGAAAATAAATGTTTTATTTACTATTTTTTTTAAAAGAAACATTTTAATGATTATATTTTTAGGCAGGTAGAAAATGTAGCCTGATGCCCTTCTGCCACCTTCTCCACCACATAGGCAGGTTTTATATGAAAGATTTAACTAATAGAACTGGTCTCAAAGTTAACAAAGATGAAAAGAAAAAAATAATAAAATAGTAGATTTTCCTCTAATTTCTCACCTTTTTTCCCCCTGAAGTTTAAGGAGGTAAAGAGAAACAATAGGGGGGCCTCATACAAAGAAGCTCTTTTGTGGCTCGTGGTTGCTGTAGATTGGAAGTGGATGAGAAGAGTTCACAAAAGGCCTTTATCTAGATGACCTAGGGGTCTTCAAAGATGATGGAATGACCTGAGAGCCTGCATATTTACAGTGGCTAACAAGGACATGGCTTTCCTCTTTGAAAATATATATATTTTGGACCCCAGGTACACCTTAGCAGAGCATTCTCTGTAAATATGTGATCACAGATTAATATTAACATCATTGAACACATGGAATTCCTCCAATAAATCCTTTGTATTGTGGCTAATCTCAGCTATTTTGTGTTTAAAAACCCTTATGAACCCATGAATTCCAGTGTTATCAAAAGATCTCCTTTATAACAGAGGAATAGGAGAAAAATGCTAAATATAACCAAGAAACTGCTTCAATTTTCTTTTCTCTCCCTCTTTCTACAGTAACTTAGAGGTCTTAAAAACAGAATAAACTTCCTTCTTAACCAGAAGAAACCCTATTTGGAGTGGGTTAGAGTTTTATATTTTTTTTTCCCTTTTCACTCTTCCTCTAAAACCAGAAATTGCCTTTACATGGTGATTTTTACCTGGCCAAATAGTCCTAAAACCACTACTAAGAAAATACTTACATATATAAAATTGCTACCTTGGGTTCGATCAATTATGGAAGAAAAGCTATCATTCCCATACTCTTAAAAATGACATTTTCAACTGCTTCACATAGAGTGGTGCCCCAGGGGGTTCTTGGAGACTCAGAAGTAAAAATTATCCATTTCATTTCTTAAAATTTTAGAACTAGAGACAGATTTTCCTTAAGTCTCTTTGCCAAAAGTGGCAAAAAATAATCTGCTATGACTTTGTACTCATGAAATAATTTTCAGTCACACTCTTTCTTCTTGGTCAGGAATATTTTTATTTTTGATGTACAGTATCTCTGAGTATTTTTGTCAAAGGATAAAAATTTTAAAAAGGAGTGCACATAATTTACTAAGGTAAATGAATTCAGGTTAAATAGTGATAAAAGAGGGGAAGGGATACAGGGAAGAATAGAAAATTGGATATAAACAAATCTAGTTATCTTTTACATCAGGGCTTGACAAGATGAAATTAGAAATGAGTTATATTAATAAACTATTAGTTGTTAATGTTTAACTTTTTAAAATTAATTCATGTATTAATTCTATAAAAAAGAAGAAAAATAGGAATGTTACAGTCAAAGTGAAGCTTAGATATCATGTGTTCCATTAAGTTCCAAACTGCGTTCTAAGGAAAACTAATTCCTAACATGACACTAGAGTTTATTTCCAACAAATAAGAAAACAAAACAAAACAAAGTTTATCTTTTCAAATAGATTCAGGAATCAATGAACTCTACCTACTGTAGGAGAATCAGAATATATTCTCTATATTAAAGTCCTTCTGAGGAGAACCAAGACATTTAACTTTATCCAAGTATTTGCCAAGCCTATTTGGTCATGGAAAGTGTTTTTCATGAAACAAGAAATAATGACTTGTAGAATAAATCTGTGGTCTGTCATTTGGTAGACGCTGACCTAGAATGATATCCTTATTAATAGATGAGGAAGTTGATACCTCGGATACCCCTCAACCACAATTACAGGGATATTTAAACAAGTTAATAATATGGCAAAATAGTGTAAGTTAAAATTTCAATGCCCCATTAATTAGATATTATATTAAAGAAATATGAATTTCACTAGATGCCTTGGCTCAGAAATCTTCTTTAGCTAAGATCTCCACTAGTCTCAATGTTAGACAGTTGCATGTAAATAAATCTTATGCTAAAGATAAATTATATATCTCATATAAGAAAAGTGTAAGTTATTGTATGAATTTAGTAGAAGTAAATACTTTAAGTCACTGAATTCTGGGAAGATACAGCAGGTAAGAACACACACCCACACACAAAAGAGACTAGAGGGTGTCCAAATTCTTTTAAACACAAGAATGAATGATCCAAGTGTAGAGTTGCAGATGGACCAAATAGAATAGAAAACTCAAATAAAAATTGCACATTCGACACCTGACGGGGTTCGAGACACACTACCCCAAAATATAGCACCTGTATATATTGAATATTTTAAGCTGAAGGTATTTGAAAACTGGAAAGTCCAAGAAAGATTTTCTGATCTCCCCCCTTCTTAAAAACTTCCTTGAAGCAAATCCTAAGACCCTTGTTGAGTGCCCTCTCCATGCTTGGAGGAAAAGAGCATGCTTATATCCAAAGATGGAGGAACACCAAGAGGAATCTGAATGAATGGACCTCACTAAATGTCCCCCAGTTTACTACCATTAGCTCATACCCTTTGTCCTATCACATTTTTCCATGACTTTCCACTCTTTATCATAGCTAGTATAAAAAAATGCTCAGGTTTAACTATTTCTTCAGGCTTTCATTTCCTTATTAAGCTCTCATGTCACATAAAATTATAGTAAATAAATTTGTGTGCTTCTCTCTTATTAATATTTCATCAGTCTGATTTATAGGACCCCAGTCAGAGAACCTAAGATGGGTAGAGAAAGATTTTTCCTCCCCTATATACTTCTAGTTACCTCAGTTACTGCGCTCACTCCTCATATTAATAATAGAAGAATTAAAAATGCTACATCAAGTAAAATGAACAATGGATATGATAACTTATCTAAGCTAACTAGGTCAAGTTTACAGGAAACTCTGATATAAACTTAGAAGTTCACATAGAAGCAGGGAGATAACTTGGTCTATAAAGGAATTTCCCAGAGTCTCTGAGTTTGCCAACATCTTGAACATTACAGACCTTTCTCTGCTAATGTGGTTGTCATCAGTATTAACAAATAAATATTTTAATAATTCCATGTGCATGTCTAGGAGGAAATCCCAGAACTGACCACTGTTGTCACTTTGGTAAACCGTTTTAAATTATCAGCAATTATGGCAGCTTCACTCCTTAATTATTTTCCCCAGCCCTTGCTGCCACCAAGGAAGTTCATTCCTGATCAGATAAGGTTAGGATCAGCTAATCAGAATCATTTTGTCTATCTACTACTATGTTTTGGCTATATAATTGTAAAATCTTCAAGACTGATATAACTCAGAATCTGCCTACTTCTAGTCATAAGAATATCACCTACCTTATATAAGACTTTCAAAAGTGGAAATTCCTTAACTATCCTTGGCACTACAGAACACTACAATGCTAAATAAATAATAATAGTTAACATATGTGTGTGATTTATTAGACACTTTATATGAACTATTCTTCTAAATTCAAATACCATTCTATGAGATGGCTACTACTATTAAGATACTTACATTACAAAACAAAACAAAATATACTGATATACAGAGAAAGGTATAATTTGCCCAATTTTCATAGTTAAAAATGTAATCTGTTTTCAAATATACACAGTTTGTCTCTAGAGCCTATTCTTATGAACATCATCCTACATGCACTACTTTTCTGTGACTACTGTATCAAATTACCATAAAGTTTGTGGCTTAAACAACAGGTATTTGATGAGAGACTATGGACTCTGAGAAACAAACTGAGGGTTCTAGAGGGGAGGGGGGGTGGGGGGATGGGTGAGCCTTGGTGATGGGTATTAAGGAGGGCACGTACTGCATGGAGCACTGGGTGTTATACTCAAACAATGAATCATGGAACACTACATCAAAAACTAATGATGTAATGTATGGTGATTAACATACATAATAAAAAAATAAATAAAACATAAACAACAGTTCTCTCACAGTCCTGGAGGCCAGAAGTCAGAAATTAGTTTCAGTGGGTTAAAATCAAGGTATCAGCAGGACTGTGATCCCTCTGGAGGCTCCGTGCCTCTTCCAAACTCTGGTGGTTGCTGGCATTCCTCGGCTGTGGCTGCATTGCTTATATCTCTGCCTGTATGATCATACTACCTTCCCCAATTCTACAAAACCTCCCTTTGTTTCCCTCCTAAATAAATACCTGTGATTTCATTTAGGGACCACCAGATCATACAGGATAATCTCACTATCTCAAAATCATTAGCTTAACCATATTTGCAAAGTCCTTTTTTAGGTAACATTCACAGGTCCCTGTGATTAGGACCGGATATACTTATGAGATATTATTTGGCCTACCACATGACACATTCTCTCTTATATGCCTTATATATATATATATATATCCAACTTTAACACCCTAAATATAAAAAGAGACCCTAAATATATTAATAACAATTATTTTTCTTTGGTTAGTTAGAAAAAAAGGTGAGGATAAAAATTGGTGAAGTTATTCTTATCCTCCGCTTGATAGACTAAATTGGGTAACAGGCTTAACAAAGAGGTTTTAACAAAGTCCCCAAGAAGAATAGAAAAGATCAGCCTAGATGTCCTTCCTAGCAAGCTAAACCTGGGACTCCATACCCAGCAGAACAAAACTGCAAAGCACAGGACTTTTGTATTTCCAAAAACAATATCCTATTTGGGATTACTCCAAAAATGTAGCCAGAAAATTCGATATGGCATTTCTCCAAAACAAGAGATAGAAAAACAAGGTAAAATAAAGAAATTTGGAAAAGATGATAGGTTTAAATGCTGGATATAATCTTTGAGACATGGGAGAATAGCTTTTGGAGCCTTTTTTTTAGAATAAAGGTACAGGTTGAAAGCAGGATTAAAAATAAAGAAAGAGGTTAAAAAAACCAAAACAAAACAAAACAAAACACAAACATAGTCTGGAAAGTCAATCCAGTGTTTCTTATCTTCGTTGATGGCATCAACATCTACCTAAATTTTTGGACATGAAACCTGGGAGTCATCTTGGCATCTCCCTCTCTCTTCTTCTTCAACTCATCCCCCAGGAGAGTTGATTCTAGCTCTTAAATAGCTCTCAAATCATCTATCATCTACACTGCCTCTTCCATGCTAAGAAAATCTCTCACCATGATAATTTTAATACCTTATTAACAGGCATTCACAATTAGACATAGTCTCTCCTTTATTGATATATTAAAAGTTCAATGTATGTAATACAGCTTAATAAACTAGAGTGGTTATATTTTCCAAACAGTTTAATAAGAATTTTCCAGTAGTACTTCACATACAAAAAGAGAAAATTCTCTAATTCAGATGTAAACTATTATCCTAAAATTAAAATTAAGTAGAATTTAGATGTGAACATCATGAGAAATAGTAACAAAAATATGTAAAAGCACATTTTTATGATTTTAAACTAATGTTTTCTCCTTAAAAAATTTCCATTAAAAATAAGGAAGAGTAAGCTTATGTCCTTTACTGTTACATGACTTACTAAATTATATTAAGCTCCTGCAAGAACTGACACATATGGGATCACTTTTTATTTGAATTTTTTTTCCTATACCGGGGTTCATCAAGCTGTTTCATATTTATTTTTCTGATTAATGATATGTCAAAATTCTAATTCTAGTACCAATTTATGGTGTGTTGGCAACTGAAGAATGAAACAGCAATGTAGACAACAGGCAAAATTGATTTTTATCCATTTTCTTTGAATTCCAGTAAATGTTTCCCAAATGTGCTTTTCTGTTCAACCAAACTAAAAATTATAGTCTTATTTCTCTCAACTATTAATTATGCTACTTCTGAGAGTCCAGAATTTCTTAAATCACAACAGTATAGTTAGATGTTATGATTTAATGTGTCAGTCATTCTGAATTAGAGGTTGCATATTTAAGAGTCCCTACCATTAAGTTTCCTCATCCATAAAGACATATCATATTTTAAATGTTATTTAGTGCAAATGGGTTTCATAGGAGTTTTTAAAATGAACATGAATGCTCTGAATTAATAAGAAGTGAAATACAACTGGATGATTATATTGCACATGGATTCAAACGAAAGGGAGAAAAGAAATGAGCTAATAAGAAAAAAAAGCAAAACAGAAATAATATGAGAAAAAAAGAAAGAGGAACAAAGGAAGTACAGAGAAAACACACAGCTCATATAATCAGAAGGTGGAACACTTATTCCACCTGTTTAACAAATAAGATAATATCAAGAGAGATCTAAGGAAATAAGCACTTCTTCCAGAGGCAACTGTAGCACCATCAAAATGGAGATTAGGACACTGAATTGCTTTGGTTTTCAATGTTCTTATGGAGGCAGGGCATGAACTATTGAGTCAGACAAGAAAAATAACTATTGGCATTCATGATAAAATGCTAACAAAGCCAACTTCTTATTCTTTTTTATATCAAATGGTATTAAAAATAAGCCTACCTCTTGCTTGTAGAGATTAATGAGCATATTTTTTCAGACACAACCATCTTTGCCAAAGTTCAAATAGTGCAACTGTGCTTAAAAACACACTATTCATATTTATGAATCTTGCCACTTTACAAATAACGACAAAATTGTTATTTCAACAGTATTTATCAAACAAGACTCCTTGGAGACCTGACGATAATGGGATTTTGAATGTTGACTAGAGGGAATGCTGCTTAGTCCATTTCAAATCACTGTTGCAACAAGTCATCTTATTCTACCAGGAGTTTAGCTTATACAGTAGCTAATTGGTGGCAGAGAGGTTCACCTTCCTTCCATTAGTCAAGGAGAAACTAGAGTCCTGCATGCACAATCAGCACATATCTAGGGATTAGGGCAGAATGAAGAGGAATGTGACTCAAACTGAGAGTCTTAACTTAAAAGTTTGAGAGATACCTGATTAGTTTTTCAAACAGTATGCATTTGAAGTACAAATGCAAAGAAGAAAATATAAGTCTGTGTAGCTTGAAAGTACTACCG
Organism: Callorhinus ursinus; assembly: GCF_003265705.2. Classification (NCBI taxonomy): domain Eukaryota; kingdom Metazoa; phylum Chordata; class Mammalia; order Carnivora; family Otariidae; genus Callorhinus; species Callorhinus ursinus. The sequence goes on from NW_027397065.1 coordinate 37,863,840, forward strand.
ATATCCCATGTAGAAGTGCTTCCTAATGCTGTGAGGATTTCTCATTTGAGGTCAGTCAGGTTCAGTCCCTCCTTGTATCCCCTCTACTTTCTTTTTGGCTAATTACCTCTTTATCCCTGTGTATAGGCTTGGTGGGAGTGTTACATCTCCTTGTAGTCTCCCAGATTGAAAGAGAAAATGACCGTAGTTGTAATTCAAGAGATACTTGACTCCTCTTCTGCCTGAGGAGAACTAGGGGGCCAGTTTGTGACTTAAACACTTCATCTCCAAGGCACTAGTGAAGCAAAGGGGAGGCAACATATGCAGGTCATTCAACATAGCAAGTCATCCAACATCCTGCCCATGTTGTTTCACTTACAAGACTGTCACTGCCTATCTCTCTTCTGGGCTTCTGTTAATTTCTAAGTTTGGTCTTCCACCTTCCTACTGATTGTCTGAGCCTCCATAATACTGCTAATAAATTAAATTTTACTTAGATGCAATATCATCACTGAGTTAACTGAAATGAGCAAAAACAGAGAACATTAGAAATAGACTTATTGTCATGTGAATAATCTCTAACATTAATATATTGAGTTAGCTTTGGACCTTGTTCACTTTAAAAAATAAACAATTCTTCAATAGTATAATCAGAGATTTTTATAATTAAAAAGACCCTTAAAAATGTTCTAGTCTAATTTCTCATGTGTGGTTTCCTTTTATCTGCATGAACAATGGCAGTGATGTAGGTGTAAAGATGTAAAGTATCTTTGAAAACAAAGTCATAAACTCTGTATTTGGAAGGAACCACCCAAGTTAAGTTACATTTATATTTGTAACTTAAAAAGGATATATTCAAAGAGAGACGATTAATATTTTTCCTATTCTGCCACAAAGTCTTATGTGTTTTATATAATTGTTGCAGTATAAGAAAATGTTTTACCTTAGGCTCCCAATTCATGAAAGCAGGTATATAAACAGTAAGAGTAAAACATGGAATTTCTTGAAATATTCTCAATCCACTCAATAATATTTATTGAGCAATTACCATGTGATTAATTGTGTTACACAAAAAGGTAAGCAGCCAGGAAGTAGTCAACTGATGTATCTTATTTTCCAAAGGAATATATTAGGGATTGGGGTGTCTTATTAGATAGTTCTGTACAATGTCATTCTTAAAACTATAAATGCTGAAAATAGAAAGAACTATAGCAAAAAAAAAAAACTATGTATTTTATGGGCCATGCAAAACCTCCTGTTTGACATGGTAGAAATTGAAATATATCAGTAGGTCTAAACTACATGGAGGCAGAGTTGTAGTTTAAGACCAAAGATATGTACAATAAAAAAAAGTCTCAGAGTAGAAAACTAAGAAAGCAGTGATATAAATCTAACACCAAAAAGCCCTGCCAGCTCTGTTTCTTTCTTTCTTTCTTTCTTTCTTTCTTTCTTTCTTTCTTTCTTTCTTTCTTTCTTTCTTTCTTTCTTTCTTTCTTTCTTT
>NW_027397065.1:37865329-37895249 GCF_003265705.2 Callorhinus ursinus
TTTCTTTCTTTCTTTCTTTCTTTCTTTCTTTCTTTCTTTCTTTCTTTTTCTTTTTTTTTTTTTAGCTGTCCTTATATTCTAACTAGACTAACTCTGTAGATCTGTCATCAGGGGTCTTGAAGTCTATAGCTTTTTGGTTAAGTGGACATATATTTCAAATCTAGATGAGTTGGCCCAAATCCTGTTTAATGAGAATATTGAGTCTGCTCCCATTATGATTTTGGAAAACATTTGGTGTTGATGATGTTGAAGACCATAACCTGGAGAGTAGCAGTGTGAGAGTCGAAGATAACAGTGCCCAGAAACTTGTGAGAATGACAGGCATTTTCATAAAAATGGCTCAGAATCTTTCTTTCCCCTACATCCAACTGAAAATTTCTCTCTTTCTCTCTCAATCTCTCTCTCTCTCTCTGTACAGAAAAACTGTTATGTACTCTTGCCTAATTTAAACACTGGACAGAAAATACAACATCTATTTTAAAATGCACATAGAGATTCAAAATATATTGGAAGGAGAAAAGTTTCCACAAAGCTAAGCAAGAGGGTGCATCTGTGATTGGAGGAGTCAGACAGATGCCCCTGATGCTCAACCAACTTCTGAGGAGCCTTGGAAAAAGGCAACACACTTCCCCTTTCATTGGAAATGAATCATAACCATTCTCTGCTTATGGTGCTGGAACAGTTTTCTATTTTTATTACAAAGAAGTGCTATCTGGCAGGAAAACTGAACAACCCCCATGCACTTAAAGAAAATAAGTGGAAAGGAAAAAGGCACTAATTGATCATTCTTAACAAGTTCTTCCACATCTCCATTTTAATTTTTTTCATCATCATCTCTTTTATTTTTTTTAAGATTTTATTTTATTTATTTGACAGAGAAAGAGAGAGCACAAGCAGGAAGAGCAGCAGGCAGAGGGAAAAGGAGAAGCAGACTCCCCACTGAGCAAGGAGCCCAACGCGGGGCTAGATCCCAGGACCCCCGGATCATGACCTGAGCCGAAGGCAGACGCTTAATCAACTGAGCCACCCAGGTGCCCCAATCATCACCTCTTTTAAATGAATCTTTTTTCCTGTTCTTTCTCAGTTATTGCTTAAATTAAAAGTGTTCTTTAGAGCTGATGAAAACAAATGGAAATGAGGACACAAACAGAAATGTATATTTTTCTTTGGATATTGGCATTCAGGTATTTTAAGTCATTACTCTCAGCATTAAACAAATGGAAGTATAAAAAATATATTTTTTTTCCTAAGGATTTGGAAACGATACTACAGAAATGTCAGTCCTATATAATTATACCAGCCCCATTCATTAGCACACTATATGGGTGCCTACTAGTGCATATCAAAGTGCATGGCTCCATTTCCTGAAATTATTTTTGAACCATCTGGGTCAGCTCCTTCATTGTATTTAATGCCCTCTTCCTGTATATACTGCTTCGTGTACATACCTGTAATCCTGAATATACCTGGTTCTTGATCTTGGCTTAAATTTCTTCTTAAGTTGGCTTGGTTTTGGCTTCCTTATTTTTTTACCCCTTGAATTTACACTCTTGCTTATCCTTAATCTGAATACTCTGAGGAGCAGTTTACACAACGGAAGCCCTGGCACCCAGAACCCTTCCCATACCAGCCTGCTGGATTGGTTCATACCTCATCCCCACCCATCCCACTCCCATCAACACAAACAGGTAAGATCAAACAATCAGTGATTTGATATTTTAAAATTTGTTCCATATTCTGAACACCAGAGAGATGAACAAACCATGGGGACAATAATAGAAAATTCGAAGTAGATTCTTGTTGGCATAATGTCTGAATATTTTATATTTCCACCTATTTGAAATTGTGATAAGTGTGACAGTCTGTCTAGATGAATAAAATGAAAGTAGAAATCATTCATCTAATAGATTATAAGTATTAGCATATTCTTGGAAGAATGTATTCATTTAATTAACCATTTGATCAGTGTAGGTAGTTTTCATACTTCTTACTGTAGGAATAGTATTACTTTGCCATAATGATTACAGAGTTCCTTGTGGTATTTTTTGTTTATGGTAGCAATACTTTTGCAAAGAACTGATTGTTAACCACTTATAACAAAAGAGTAGTGTTCTTTAGCATGGTCTATTTATAGATCTGACCTCACCTTTTTTCTTGATTCATCTCTTTCCTGCTTTAATACAAAATTTTTGTTTGATTAAATAATTTACAGCTCCCCAAAGAAATATGCCTTTTCACTTTATCAGCAAGAAAAGTCCCTCTCCTCCTTTCATGATCCTGATGAATATTATTAAATCATCTCATCTCTTGATACATATCAGCCATCATTGTGTTTGGAAGCCTCTCCTGTCCAAGCCCCCAACCAGATACTCTGGCATGATTATATTCCTCTTTCTGTCCTTAAAGTATGCCCTATTTATACTTTTATCAGTCACAAAATATGTAGCACAGAAGTACGGGTATAGCTTTTGTCCCTATTGCCCCCCTATCTGATTCCAGCTAAATTTAAACCTCTGGGTCTTATTTATCTCTCTCATTTGTTGTCAAATCTAGCATAATACTTGACATAAAACAGGTACTCAATAAATATTGTTAAATTGATGTATGAGGCTTCCAAAGTTATTTTTAAGTAATCTTCAGTATTTTTAAGGGTTCTTTAATTTTCAGTGCATAAAATCTTATGTGCTTATGATAGTTTCAAAAACTTTTTAAAAAGAATTCTTTTGAAGATTGAAAGGGTCCTGTGGTGATTTTAAAGTATGTCTACAAATTATTTGATACTATTATTTTTAAGGAGTGGAGCTTAATTCTTCTCCCCTTGAGTGTGAGCTGGACTTAATGACTGCTTCTAATGAATAACATGGTGTCAATGACAATGTGTAACATCCAAGATTCGGTCATATAGGCTTTGTGGGCTCCTTCTTGGCTCTCCGCCTTAGATTACTCATTCTAAGGGAAGGTACCGTCCATGTAATAGGATCCCTCAGCAGTCTACAGAGAGATGCATGTGGCAAGAAACTGAGGCCCTCCTGTAAACAACCATGTGAATGAGCCATCTTGGAAATGAATGCTCTAGACCCAGTCAAACCTTCAGATAACAGAAGACCCCGATGACAACCTGAATATAAATTCATGAGAGACCCTCATCTAGAACTACCCAAATAATTGTTATTTTATCCAGAAATATGATGTAATAAATATTTGTTGTTTTGGTCCACTAAATTTTGGGAGCAATTTGTGATATAGCATTAGATAACTAATGAAGGTCTTTTAAATAACACTCAAATAGTATAGTATATACCTTTTATAGTCCTTTTAGTAATAGCTAAATATTGTAGTACAGAGAGATAGAAGGGGAGTTATAAGACTATAAGAAAAGTTTGAGACCAGAAGATTTTAATTATTTTAAAAGATAAATTTCCCAATAGTAGTATTAAATACTAGAGTGGACTACCTGAAGGATATTGTATCATCTCCCAAAGCTTATTAAAATAAAATAGAGTTTTGTTGTATGTGATATGCCTGTATAAGTTTTTAAGATCTTATTGTTATATAACATCAAAATTAAAAATTTCTATAATCTGGTATATGAATTGCAGTTCTGCCATGCCTGTCATGTTGTAAAAGATTAATGAATATTTAATTTTACATCATTAAAACTCAATGAATGAAATGGAAAATGTGGGTTTTTTAAAATGTATTTGGTAAAAATAAGTATGATGAGACAAATGCAATTGTTGAACATCTACATGAATTTGGAATGTGGTTCTTAATATTGGCTTCACATTAGAATAACGGGAAAATTTAAACAAGAATGATGCATGGATCCCATTCTTAGAAGATCTGATTCATAAGTTGGGGAAAGGCCTGGGTTTTTGGATCTTAAAGATTTCCCAAGATGATTCAAATGTACAGCTATGTATGAAAACCAGTTATTTAGAATAGCTTCATCAGCACCTGATTACAGCTCTGAAATGGCTCATCAAATCATATGTCAGTAGATAACAAATGTTAGTTAGGGTGCATAAGAATCACTTGTGGAATTTGTGAAATATACAGTACACTGAGCCATATCTTGAAGAGATCCCAATTCATTAGATCTGGAATTGGGTCCAGAATACTGTCATTAAGCAGTACCCCAGAGGATTTTTGATGCATGTGGGACATATAACATGAAACACTGACTTACACCAAAAAGAACAGAAAGCTTATCAGTAAGAACACTTAAAACTCAACAATAAGCAAAAACACACTCAACTTAAAAATGGGCAAAATATCTGTAAAGATACCACATCAAAAAAGATATACAGTAGGCAAATAAACTTTACTTAATATAATTAGAGAAGTGCTACTTAAAACCATGAACATCACTATAAATTTATTATAAATTGCTAAAAATAAAACAAACAAAACACCTAGTAACAACTGCTAGGAAGGATGCAGAGCTATATGGGCTCTCATTCATTACTGGAAGAAATGAAAAATGGCACAGCCACTTTGAAAGATAGTTTGGCTGTTTCTTATAAAGCTAAACATAGACTTAACACACAACCCAGTAATTGCCATCCTATATATTTACTAAAATGATTTGAAAACTTACGTCTATACTAAAACTCTCACATGAATATTGATAACAGCTTTATTCATAATCACAAAAACTAGAAAGAACCTAGATATTGATAGATGAATGGAACAAACTGTGCTGTGTCCATACTTTTCAACAATCAAAAGGAATAAGCTATTAATCACACAAAAACATAAATGAATCTGAAATTTATATTGTTAAGAAAGCCAGTTTTAGAGAGCCTGGTGGAATATGAAATATGGAGTATTATTCGATGTGTATGGCATTCTGGACAAAACAAAACAATAGAGACTGAAAACAGATCCCTGGATGACAGGGGTTTGGAGAAGTTTTAAACAGGTGAAGTACATGGGATATTTTAGAACTATGGAACTATTCTTTATGGTCCTATAATTGAAGATACATAACGCTAACCATTTGTCATAACCCAGTGAAGTATACCAAACTAAGTTTACTGTATGAAAGAAAGACTGTTTGATCAGACCTGTACCTCTGAAACAAATAATACATTTATGGTTTAAAAAAGAAGAAGAAGAAGAAGACTATAGCAGGAAGGGAGAAATGAAGGGAGGGAAATCGGAGGGAGAGACGAACCATGAGAGACTATGGACTCTGAGAAACAAACTGAGGGTTCTAGGGGGGAGGAGGGGGATGGGTTAGCCCGGTGATAGGTATTAAAGAGGGCACGTACTGAATGGAGCACTGGGTGTTATATGCAAACAATGAATCATGGAACACTAAAAAAAAAATTAAAAAAAGAAAGAAAGACATTAAGTGGAAGAGAGAGATCACACAATTGAATGCAGACTGTAGCAAAAGAATTTAACTGTATTAAAAATACATGACATAATCTTACTGAAGGGAGTGGGGAGAAAACAACGCTGATCTAAGTAATTTTGGAAGTGAATGAACACAGTAAGACTAAAGACAAAGGAACTATATATAAGTGCTATCCTCTAGTTGGTAAAGTTGTTTTCATGGAAATATGAGTTAACAATTCTGAAAGTGCTGTAAATGCATACTAGGGTTGAAAAATATGTAAATGATGGCAGCTGGTGGAAGCCAGATTTCTCACTGTTAGAGTGGGAGGTTACAGATAAACAGGGGGGAAAGCTAGAATAAACCAAGATGAACCATGTGATACCTATTTAGAATCAGAGATATTAGCATGAACTCAGATTCCACTTAATATTGATACATATCTACATCTATATCCATATAAATTGGTTTTGTCCACTGAGAAGCTTTAGAAAAATGATACCCCAGTCAACGAGGACATCCAGTGCCCAGCTCTTTGTATCTAATATTATTCTCCAATAAGAAGAATCTAGATTCTCAAAGAAATGGATGATTCTAAATCTGGGGCAGGAATATACAATATGAGCCTGGAGCATCCATTAGTGCAAGAAAAGTAATTAAATGATAAAACAAACAATAAGAAAAATTAACAACCAGGAGGGTAGGTCAAAAAACACAGAAGCCAAATGAAAGAATTCTCAATGGCAAGGCTACAACAAAATAATTAACACGGTAGTAATAATGTTATATATGTATATGTATATATATACATATATATGTAGAGTCAGCCAATAAATAATTGAATCAAACAATCAATCGAGGGAAGAGACAAATTTCCAGTGCAGAAGGATTCCAATGTATGTAGATACTCCCCAGTCAAGAAAGTGGGGTAGGAATCCCCATCCCTTAACTCTGGGCTATGATTAGTGATTTGCTTAAAAAGAATAAAGTGTAGGAAAAGGGAAAGTAAAATAGGAACTTTGCTGTGGAGAATCCTTGCAAACACTACCTTAGCTAGGTGGACAAGGTTAGCATCACCAGTAATAAGTCATGTTGATAGAATGCTTCCAGGATTCTAGTCCAGTCTATTGTACTGAGAATGGCACGCTACCTCTCTGGTCTTCCTCCTAATAACCCCAGTCTAACCCTAAGAAAAATATCAGCCAAACTCAAATTCAGGGACATTCTGTAAAATACCTGACCAATACTCTTTAGAACTGACAAGATAATAAGAATAAAAATAAAAAATAAATAAAAATAAAAATAAAAAAAAAGAAACAAGAAAAGTATGAACAACTATCACAGTCAAAGGGAGCCTGAAACATGGTGACTAAATGTAGTATCCTCTACAAGACCCTGGAACAGACAAGGAACATTAGGAAAAGATGAAATTCTGAATAACGTATGAAGTTTAGTTAACAGTAAGATATCAATATTTGTCTATTAATTGTAACAAATGTACCAAAATAGTATAATATATTCAAATTGGGGGAATTATATTCAGGGTGTATAGGAAATCTCTGTACTATCTTTTTGACTTTTCCATAAGTCAAAATTCTTCCAAAATAAAAGGTTTATTTACAAAAAAAAAAAAATGGGCCAAATTCCGTTTGCCCCTGGCATACAGCAAAGCGCTGTCCCAGTAAATTACAGTAAAGAAAGTAGCCTTCATTAAGCTCTCTCCCTAAACTTGGGGGCTTAGTTTGGCCTAGCTTTTTATTGAAAAACAATGAGTGAGTTTGCTCACTATGGCAGCAGTTTTCCAAGTTCAAACAGCTTTCACAGAAATCTATTAAAGATAAAAAGGAGCTTAAACAGCCTATATTACTACTTCTTGCTTTTGTTTATACACAGTGAGGAGTATTCAGAACGGACCTCATCTCAAGCTTGCACTAATCCTTAAATAATTACAATTCATCTACCTGATACTGGAAACACCTCATGGAATGTAACTTTGTTTTGCTGGCTTGTCTAATCCGATTCAATTACTGCATGTCCCTCTCCCAAAGGCTTCACCCTCAGAAACTGAGCTCTGTGTGGAAGGGAGAACTTGGGAGGGGTGATTCAGTTTCAATAGAAATGAGCTGAACATTAAAAACATTTTTTTTCTTAGTCCTTTCCCAAATATCAGTCCATCAATAAACATGAGAAACAGCTTGTAATTCACAAAGCTTGGGGCACCTCTGTTGTGATAAGGGCAGATTGGTCTGGCTGAGGAAATGCTGGAGATGGGAATAGTTCACTGGCTTGGACCAATTTGAATGGATGAAAAATCACAAAAGTCCCTGAAGCTGGAGAAAATGAAGCTCTGAAGCTGGCAGAAGCTTGTCATCTGCATGCAGAAAGTGACAGAGATATTACAGATTTCCTGTACAAAGGGAACTCCTTCAGTCACCTGTAAAGAGTTCCCTTGTCAATTAGAACCCTCAGAGAAAGGCCGTGACAACTAAGGAATGCCTCATTCCTCTCCTTGCCAAGAACAGCCACCTGCCCAGAATTAAAACTTTGATTTAAAAAGAGAATAAAATATCAGAGTTCAGTGATTGCTTAACAGAAATTCCTTAAAAGAAATTGCAATCCAAAAGAGCAGAAAGGCAAAGCACATTCTGTATCACATGTAAGGATGGATTTTAGGTTGTGTGATCTTCTCAAGATGAAAAAGACCATGTTCTTAATTAATGACCAAGTTTTTGCCAGCAGTAAATGATATAATGAAATAAAAGGGTATTGCCATTCTACTCTTATGTCCAATTCCTGACCCTGTGTTATATTACTTTCAGTGAATCATGTCTCTTATCTCAAAATCATCTTCATCACTTTCCTAAACTGCCTACAATTTTACAGTTGAGAAATGAATAATGAAACATAGGGATGCATGAGAGATGAATTTGGAGACAATAATCTTTAAACGGAAATTTATATCTTTTTCCAGGTCCCTGACTATAGTGAAAATGAAGACAAAGTTTACACCTCAGAATTAAAAATGTGTTTTGCTGTTGATGCTGTTATTTTCCTGGTAACTGGCAAACTATCACGGATGCTTTTAAAAGTAGCTAAACATTCCAAAATAAATGTTGCTATATGAAAAACATCATGAACATTTTCAATTCAGTAAGCTTAATTCTCTTCCCTGACACTGAGGAATGACAGTAAATAGATTATCAGGATTTGGGGATATAGCAAAGCACAGATTAAAGAGCTCTGTTTTCAGAAGCCAAGAGACAAGTGACCCTGTTGTTTTTTCACTGCACTATTTGATGCTAAATACTTAAGTTCTCTTAGCCTCAACTACCTATAAAATAGTGACAACAATAGTACTTAGTAGAGCATGGTGAGGACTAGCGCAATAATGTGAGTTTAAGTGCTCACCTACAGAGACTATCACATAGAAGGTACCCAATCACTGTGGTTGTAATCTGGAAGAAAGCTATGCTTATTACTGTTGGTGAATGTTTCAGATAAATAAGATACTAGGCATCACACCAACTCTAAGTAGACTTATAATCTAGTAGGTAATATAAATAAGAATATAATTCAATGACGTATTACTTCATTTATTCAGCAAATGTTTACTGAGGTCCTCTCATGTGCAGGCACTGTTTTTGACGCTAAGGATAGTGTGACAATAAAAAAAGATAGACAAGATTGTTGTGCCCAAGGAGATTAGATTCTGGAGTAACGTACCATGTACTAAGCTAAATGACCTAAAACTTCAAGAGATTTTTGTAAATAGACTATGCCACTGCTGTTCTTTTGATTTTTCCAACAATTATCTGAGATAATGTTTAGAGGTATCAACAACCAATTGTTAGTATACACTTTCAGCAAGTGTGCTTTATTGTCACAAAATAAAGGATGGGGGTGTTTGGTTAGGATTTTCAGAGATTGCAAGGTGTCTTAATCAGTTATTTTATACAGATCTCTTACATTTTATATTTTGTACCACTCCAAGTGATTCTCAACAAAACCTTAGTCCTTCTGAAATGTAGCTACTTAAAGGTATGAAAACAATAGCAAGGGATAATACTGTAAAGATGTTTTCACTAAATTTTCAGGTAGAATTCTAATCATAGAGATATTCCAAATTGCAAAAGATCACATTTGAACCCTGACATGGAATCTATTAAAGGGCTTAAGCATCATTCCAAGGAGTCCAACTTCAACTACAAAGGTTCTAAAACATTACAAAATAAATTCTATAAGGAGGAAAAACTGCCCTTTGGTTTGTGAATAACTGCTTTGAGTGGGGATAAAAAAAATCCTCTGAATCCTGGGAGCATTGATATTGATATTCAATCACCTATTCTTCAATGGTAAGGACTAAAATAAAATCCACAGTAAAATATACGTACTTAAATTTCAACTCCCGGTGACTTTATGTGGCACAGGTAACATAACACAATTTTCTTTTTTTCTTCTATTAAAATTGTTGTTCCTTATTGCCACAAAAAATAAATGAGTATAAGTATATTGTTAATTAGTAAATTTGTTATAAAGTTTAAAACTTCTCATACTGTGAGTTCAGTTCAAGGAAAGCATTCAACTCCTGGCCAATGTTTGCTAACCTGTTAATGTTGTATATCATGATTTAAGTTCACCATAGGCATTTCCTCCTCATTTAGAGATGAGAGTTAAGAGATACAGAATTGTTTCATATTATACTCATGTGTAGATGGAAAGATATGCTCATGGAAAAGATCAATAATTAGTACCATGTATGTAAAAAACAAACAAGGAAAGAAATATCTTGTTAAATGTTAATCATTTATGATGAACATAATTCCCGGATAAAAATCAGAAATAGAGCAACTACATTAAAATTGATAAAGGGCATCTATAATAAAGTACAGCAAACATCTTACACAGTAATGAAAGGTTAGAATTACCTTCCTTAAAATCTAATAAGACAAAGATATCACTGTCTGTATTCATATTCAACATTGGTCTGGAATAAAGTATAAAAAATAGAATAGGTATAGGGATCAAAACAAAGAAATGAAATTGCCATTATTCACAGATAGTAATTTATGGTTACTTCTATAGATATCCAGAGAAAATTATACATAAAACATTTCTTTTTTTAAGATTTTTATTTATTTATTGTGAGGGAGAGAGAGAGAAGGAGGTATAGAGCACAAGTGGGGGGAGGGGCAGAGGCAGAGGGACAAGCAGACTCCTTGCTGAGCAGAGAGCCCAATGCAGGGGTTCTATCCCAGGACCCTGAGATCATGACATAAGCTGAAGGCAAATGCTTAACCGACTGAGCCACCCAGGTGCCCCTACATAGCGCATTTCTAATAATAAGAGTTTTCAGTGAGGATTCTGGATATATAATCAATATATTGAGAAGCCAATACAATTCTTTACTCAGCACAATTAGAAAATGTTTATATAATAATAAAATTCCCAAACAACAACACACTTAGAGAATGAATGTGAAAAAAATGCGTAATTAGGTAAATGGAAATAAACCTCATTTTCTGGTTTGGTATGATAGAAAAGTATACAGGTTTTACATATTTTTTACATATCACTTTAACTTTAGTTCAAGCAATTTCACTAAAACTCTTCTCAGAACTTTTCAGAGTATACCAAACTTTTCAAAAATTATAAAGTATAGAAAGACTCAAAATTAACACAATTTTGAACAAGAAAAAAGTGTGTGGTTCACATGACCAGGTATGAAACATACTATAAAAGGCTTCCATTATAATTCTAACATGAAGGTAAAAAAGTGTACTCATGTGCACCATGACGTAAGTTTCTCATATATTTATGAGCAAAGTATTAAATACTTATGTTAGAAGTGATGTTTTCAGAAGGAAGGAAGGGAAGGACTGTGGATACAAAGAAATTGTATTTTTATATTTCAACCCTAATCTGGATGTCACCTCCTTTTTGAAGCATTATTATACTTAATTCAGTTGATTTCAAAACTCCTTACTCTGGTGTTATTTAACTTAAGCCGGTTATTATAGTTAATACACTGTATTTTAATTATCTCCTCATTTACCTTTCTCTCTTAACAGACTGAGTTCATTCAAGGCAAGATCTATGGCATATTAATATTTATATCACAAATTCATCAAAAGGATCTGCAGTCATCAAAGTGTCTGATGCAATATGTTTTTTAAGCAAATAAATACAACTGTGGACATAGAGGTCAAACTTCAAGGGAATTAAGCATGGCCCTCTCTATATTTCTAAGAATGAGAAAAAGAACAAAAACCTTTTTAGACCCAGGAATAGTTCTTTGGATACATCTGAATATATATCACAAATACACACACACACACACACATCTGTGTTTACCTAATATATCAAGCAAACATTTATACAGATATATGCGTATTTGTGCACATTTATGTGGATACCCAGGTTACCTCATTTGACGCAATCTAACATAAACATTACTTAAATGACGTTTTAGTCTAGACCATTCCAAGCCTCATTCTCCATCTCTGTCTGTCAGGAAGCCACCCCTTGCAGGCCTACAATTCCCTCATCTTTGCTCCTCAGCTCTTATTCTCTGTCCTTCTGTCTGCCTTTTAAGTTAACACTCTTAAAAACCTTCTTCGAAATGTTTACTAAAGCTAGCGTCAGACCATGTTTCTTCCCTGGTGTTAAATCAACACTTCCCACTACATCTAGTTTTTGACTGCTGAGTTTAACACTGGGAGGAGGTGAGGATTTCTGTGTCTGCCAATTGGCAGTGCTTGGAAAGAAATCTGGCATCAGAACAATTGCACATTTAAAGTCGATGTCACCAGGCCTCTTTTCACTGGGCATTTTCTCTGTTCTTTTCATGGACTTTTGTTCCTCCAAAACTTCATATAACTCTCACAAAGGATAACAAAATGAATGAAGTCTTTGTAGAAATTAAATTTTACACAAAATGGAATGTGTAATCTGGGCATGACAGAACAGAATATTGAAAGTGAGTATCATGAAAAAAAAAACCCTTATGTTTCTATATGGTTTAAAGAAACAAACTGTATCTAGGCAAGAATGAGCTTCTTGAAAACTAAATTGAAATACTGTGCTTGGCCAATTGACAACTGAAGATCAAGAAAATGAAATAATACACTTCAAAAAAGTGATCATTCTAAGATTTGTCTTTCTGGCTAGGAGATAGTAGGCTAATATTTCCACTGTAAGAGTTAGAAAGAAAACGGGATAATTTATAGTCATAATTTTAAATAGACCATATTGCTGAGGAAAAACAAAGACTTGATGAAATAAAGTTTTGAAAAAAAGAAATGGCTCTTTCTAGGAAGGCTGACAATGGTTGTGGACCTTTGCTAATTCTAGTTACAAGCTACAGATTAGACTTGGACTGGGCAGAGTAACTAAATATAAACCACATTAGGCAGGAGGCTAAGGATTTTGATTCAAAACCTCTATAAAGAGGAGAACTGAATTACTTCCCATCTTTCAGAGCTAAAAAACAAGAACTGTAAGCCTCTCAATCAAGAGTCTGTGAGGGACATGTTTGAAAAATTACAGACACTCCGTACATGAATTAAAGCTTACTAAAATTGCTACTCAGACCAAATTCACCTGATTGTATTGAGTAATTAATTAGACCTTCATACTATTTACCCACCAGAGAGAAGAATAAAGGGGAAAAAATCATCTGCAGATTCTTTGGTTTTCTTACACAACTTCCAGATTGCCATATAATCTATATTTGATTTATTTAAGGAAGGCAAATTTTTCATGTGTAAATGAAAGTGCCTAATGAAGTAAAAAATATTAAAACATAATTGAGAAATACTGATTTTTTAAAGGAATCTCAACTTAGGGATATAAACATGAAATGATTTTACTTCTTCCAATAATTACCTCTTAATTTCCCATATTAAAGTCCATTTTCTTGCTAGAACGTGGTTTCTTATTGTCATTTGGTCCCAATTCAATAATTCTTCATCAAGTTCATCCAACTGAACTTAAGAGAATGATCTTATTCTGATAATGAAGAATGAGTCTTTGTAGTATAGGCTAGTTACTTCTTCATGAAACCCATTCGCTGTGTCTCTAGGCACATGGGTAGAATAAATATTTCAGCCTCCTTTGCAGTTAAGTGTGAATGAATGTGACATTTCTGATCAATGGAACTGATGTGTTCCACTTACAGCAAAAACGCTTTAAAAATACCCATGCGGAATCCTTAACGCCAGTTAATATCAATGGTTATTGTGATCATGGATGTCAAGTGGTATACATGGCAGAGTCAGCCTTGTTTCCTGAATGGTAGCTGAAACTGTCCATCTTCTCCACATCCATCCCATTCCAACAGAATATTATGAAAGCAAGAAAATGTCTGTTGAGTTGACATTAATATTTCAGTGTTTATCTATTACAGAAAATAGTGTTATCTTCATTAAAACTTCAATCTTACACTTGACTCCAAGTTTTTTTCCTATGCCCTTAGCACTCCGGGGCAGCATCTCAGTGACTCAGATGGAGATGAGGGGATGGCATGGGCTGGTGGATATCAGAAATCTCTTTTTCTGTCTTCTAGACTCTTACAAGGTTAGGTTACATATTTTTTTGTCATGATTCCCATAAAACGGAAAATTTTACTTGGTGCAAAATACAATCCTATGACATAAGCAAAACTTTGAAAAAGGACTCCATGAAATAGATTATGAGAGGGATACAATTAGGGCCTCTAAATTTTAGCATCTAATTTTCCAGAAATGTTTTCTGGAGAAAAATAATCTTCAAGTGCACAGGTAATTAATGGATGAATATTTTAAACTATAAATTCTGCTTTGAGTGAAATGTGATTATCCTTATTTTTCACCCAAAATATGGCTTTAAAAATGTTTTGAACAGAATCTTCTAGTTAGGCCCACATTAGGATTATTGCCTTGCTGTTGTTGTTTATTAGAGTATCATGGAAATCACCGAAATGCAACATTGTGGTCTGCCAAAGAGAGTTCCTTTCAGTCTGTTAGTGTCTGCCAGCATAAGACAGGAAAGATACATTAGGGACAAAAAGATATAAATTGGAATAATAAACAAGATTGTTATATCTTTTGTGATAAATATAGACAGCATATGAATTCTGAAGAAGCTGGCAATTTATTCCTTTATACCAAATTAAACCCACCAGAAATGCTGAGGCCTTTTTAATTTTTTTATTATAAAAACATGTCCTTGAAGATTAAAAAATAGAGACTGAATGAAAGATGAGCTTAGGGACGCCTGGGTGGCTCAGTCAGTTAAGCATCTGCCTTCGGCTCAGGTCATGATCCCAGGGTCCTGGGATCGAGTCCCTCATCGGGCTCCCCGCTCGGCGGGAAGCCTGCTTCTCCCTCTGCCTCTGCCTCTCTCTCTCTGTCTCTCATGAATAAATATAAAGAAAATCTTTTAAAAAAAAAGAAAGATGAGCTTATTCATCCATATTTTAGGATAAGCAAATGCATATTACCTTCTTTTTCTTTTAAAGTTTACACACACTGCACACACAGCACACACATGTGCAACTTACACACTTGCAAACATGCACAGAAACATGATACTGTAATGTACAATCTGCTGATAAGAACACACCTCAACAATGTATAAAGTGATTCCATGATTTAGAAAAGTTAGAAATTATGAAAGTCATAGGAGGTTTTATGCTTTTTCCCTTTATATCCAATTTAGCAACATGTACTGTAGTTTCTTCCTTCTTAAATACCTCTAAGTTTATTCCTTTTCCTCTATTCCTGTCACCACCAATCCCTGAGCTACTTCATGTTTATATTACTTCAGTAGACTTCTGATTGCGGTCTCTTGCTTTAAACTTTTCCAGTCTCACTGGCAAAGATACCTTTCTAAACTAACCACTTTCATTGTTACATGTCCCTCTTCCAGGCCCAATAATATATGGCTCCTTTGGGAAAATCACTTGGGAAATTGTTCAAAAATATTTTGAACTTTTGATGTCATGTTTAAATCTATGAGGATGTTTTACATGCTTGATGGAAAAGTGCCTTTAACATAAGACTACATGACAAAGGAACTTCTTTTTTATTATGTTCAGCTAGCCACTGTATAGTAGTACATCATTAGTTTTTGATGTAGTGTTCAATGATTCATTAGTTACATATAACACCCAGTGCTCATCACAACATATACCTGTGACAAAGGAACTTCTATGAGGCAAGCCAAGCTGGTAAGATACATGGAGTACAGAATTAATTAACAAAACAAATAAATCCAAAGAACAGACAAACAGGATATGGCAGATATCTGGATATGCATCACCTAATAGAATGCTGAAAGGAAGGTTCCTGTAGGGGCTGGAAGTTTGAAATAAACGTCTCCAAAAGTACCTTAAATACAACATGTTCAAAATTAAACTCAATATATTGTTCCTCCAAAAGTATTTCTCCTTCCATACTCTTTATCTTAATGAATGGTACAGTCAGACTCTGTGTTGATCAAGATGAAAACTTAAGAGGTCTAGCCACATCCTATTAATGCTACTTACTTCAGATCTCAGTCATCTGCCTCTTCTGATCTATCCTTGAGCCATCCAGGTCACTTAACTGCAGTGGTGATGTCTAATTTATATTCCTGTTTTCCAGTCTCCCATTTTTCCAATGATTCACCACACTTGTTCCAAATTTATATTCCTGAAATTTAAAGCTACTTAAAATTTTCCACAGACTATCCATGACCTATAGTAGAATTCAGAATTACTTACTAATTAAATCATCATCATAATCGTCATCACCACCACCACCATCTTTTCTCTAAGTAACTCCAATCTTCTCTCATACTTCTTATTCAATCTCCTCCATAATTTGAAACCTGAACTGGTGATTCCTTGAGTGACTTATCTCCTTTGAATATACTGTTTTCTTTTTCCAGAATGCCATTCCCCTCTTTTTGAAGTAGTTTATATACACCCATAGTTTAGTTTGAAATATTTGCTAATCTTCCATGCAGACATAACCCTATCTCTTGGGCATGCTCCACACAGTACATACTTCTATTATAACACCATAGCTCTCTACTTCACTTTATCTGTACATAGTTTATTCTTCATCTACTAGTTTTTATCAGTTTCTTGACCACTTCTATTATTTATATATAATTAGATTATCTGTAAATCTTCATTCAGTGAGTGAACAAATGTATGGATAGATACCTAGATGGGTGGGTGGATGGATAAACATGTGGATGTATGGATAGTTCTTTCCCAATCTAATATTTTATTATTTTGTGAATTTTTTATGAAGTTCACCTTTAAGTTGTGATCATAGTGGATCATGAGATTGAGTAGAAGATGCACTATGTCAAGCCCACCAGAAGAAAAGAACAAAATCACAGAATCTTTCCTTGCCAGAAGTAGAAATCTTAAAGGTAAGAATAGGTTAGAAAGGCACATATTAGGTGTCTTCTCTTTTTGACCTTGAGAATTGAGTTACCTTAAGAACAGGCCCAGGGAAAGCCTCATCCCTTCAGTGTGACTGACACCAACAAAAAGACATTCAATCTTCTACTTAAAAAAAAAATCATTTGAAATGCTTTGGTTCTAAAATCTTATAAGCTTCACATGGAAATGTTTTATGAAAGAATTCAGGACAAAATGCTGACTCAGTTCCTTCTTCAAAGAATTTAGGAGGGACAGACTGAAATATTTTCATAAAACGTATTTTTAATTTTTCCTGTAGTGAGGGACAGACAGGAGAATTTCAGAGTGTTAAGAGAACATGAGGGGAAGAGGCATGTGTAAGTATTACCAGGAAGTTCGGAACGGTATGATTTAAGCTGGGACATGAAGAATGAAAAAGAGGCTAAATAGGTTGAAATTAAGGTATTGTGAAGGGCACATGAGAAGAGAAAATGGTTCATGTTTTCACTAACCCAAGAGTTCATGGTGCCAATTCTGTGATCATTGCCAATGATTTGCAATATAGTTAATCAGATTCAAAAGGACTTCGTGGCTATCATTGGATTTTGGTTATAACAAATGATAATAGCCCAGATTTAAGTGGAATTTAGGTAGTTTCCTGTAACTGGGGGATTTTACTATAATTTATTTTTATGTAATGAGATTTTGACCCATATTAAATCATTGCCACCTCTGCCACCAAGTCAATGTTAATTAATGGAAAGGCTGTGGTTTTTAAATCAAGTAATATCATAGTTAAATAGACTCTACTATTCTGTTTGATAAACAACAGTCTGGCCAAGATGGACTATTGAGAGATTATTTTCTCTAGAACAATTATGAAATTGGCCTAACATAAGTACACTAATTTAAGTAGATAGAGTATGTTTGGTTTATTGAAATGAATCTTTTCAGTAGTGAAAAAAAAACACCCTTGAGAATGTTGTTAAGACAATATAACAAGTTAGATTAATATAGATTTGACCAGCAAATGATTCTTCACTTACTGGCCTTTGGATTTCAATAATATTTAGCCAGAGGCTGTTTCTCAAGTACTGTCACTTGGGCTTTTTATAATGAAAGGCAGAAAGGAAGCTTTAATGAGCTCTACCCAAGTTCATAACATTCAGACTCCAAAAACCAGAAAACAAAACCAGCCACCTGTAAATGTTTGACCTATTGTTCAAAAGGGAATTCTTTGAAGAGAGGTAGAGATTTGTAGAATATAGAAGTGAGGGAGGGAAATACCAAAAGATAAAACTTTTCTACTTACAAATTTAACAAAGTCAGGCTGATTCTACCCTTTTAGGTAAAGTTATTCAGGAGTATATTCCCAGAGTGATCTGGAAAAATAGCTTGCATTGAAAATTGTGCACAATGTGTTAGCACGATTGTGACAAACTGTGACAGGTCTGTTACTCTCAAAGTCATAGTGAATGTGTTAAATATTTTTTTTCTTCCTGTTAACCCAAAATTTTAGAGATCTTTTGGAACATCTTTAGAGGGAGTAAATAAAACTATATCTCATAGGAGCTTAACTCTACACCTACCATTTGCTCAGTGGGCACTGACATGTATTAGCAAAAAGGGGGAAAATGCCTTAAAATAATACAAAATAAAAAGCTCCACTTATAAAAGGCTTATGATGAGCATTTGGCTAGATATTTTATTATGGTCACTCTACAAGGAAAGTGTTTCTATTTTACAGATAAGGAAATACTTACCTATTACTGATAGGTAAGAAACTTGCACAAAGTCATGTGGCTTATAAATAGGAAACCTGGCATTCAAACTCAGAATTTTCTGATTCCAAAGAATAAACCTTAGTTGTTGTTTTTTTTCCCAAATGTGAATCCTACCTGTACCCGTTTAAATTCACATCTCCCTGAAATATGTCATTTAGAAAAAAAGTTTTTATGGTCTTTGTATTTGTGTGTGTGCGTACAAGTGTGCATGTGTGTATCTATGTGTATGTGTGTGGTATGTGTCCCCTATAGACCTAGGGAGTATCAGAAGAGCTGGCAGCATTTCTACCATATTCTCAAATTCTTTAGGATTTTAATGTAAATTCATAAAGAAACTGGGGCATGAAGTGATGATCCCGTGATTATTTTTATGGAAGCTCGTTTTTTAAAGAATTTGAAACATCTCGTTTGTTTGAATAGAGAATACTGACATATGGTTCCAAATTTAAGCATAAAAGTGTATATAATGATAGTCTCCCTCCAAACTTTGCCACCAGCCAACCAGTTTTCCTGCCTCACGCATCTAGTGTTGTCAGTTATTTGAATGCCCTGGCACTTCTCTTCTTTCTTTTATACTTACACATGTGAATACACACACATGCACATGTAAAACATATGTATATATGTATGTCCCATACATATATTTTCTCTTTATTTATAAAATGATAATTGATTACAACTCTGCACATCTTAGCATCTTCATTTGTTTTCCTAAAGCATTACATCTGGAAGATTATTCCCTGCCAATACATAATGAGCTTCCCTGTCCATTTTTATGGTTACCTATTATTCTATGTATATACCATAATTTATGTAACCAGTTTTTTTATAACAGACTTTTAAAATGTTTCTAATTTTTGCCCCCAAAAAGGTTCAACTAACTCTTTTTCATACATAAGTGATTTCTTATAAATTCAAGTGTAACTGACAGGTCAAAGGATATCTTTATAATTTTGATACACAATTATATGGTCCATGAATCAGGTTATGAGTTAAGGAAAACAGCCAATGCAAAAGGAAAGCCCATATCAGTAAAAATAGAAATATCTGTAATTCACAGAATGCAACAGAGCTTTATTTAGCAATAAAGCTAAATTAAGAGAAGGGCACCTGGGTGGCACAGTTGGTTAAGTGGCCAACTCTTGGTTTCAGCTCAGGTAGTGATTTCAGGGTCATAGGATTGAGCCCCACATCGGGCTATGCACTGAGCATGGATTCTCCTTGACATTCTCTCTCCTTCTCCCTCTGCCCCTCCCTCTTGTGCACTCGCTTTCTCTCTCTAAAAAATAAATAAATCTTTAAAAAAAACTAAGAGAAAATTCAAAAATCAGATGAATCACAAATTCTCTTCCATAGAGCTCTCTCTCTTATCCATTATCAAATTAACAGGTACAATAAAAACTGCCACTTAATGGACACTTATAAAGACTAGACTATGTACACAATATCTCATTTAATCCTCATAACAACTCTGCAAGGTGGATACTAATAGTACCATTTTATAAATAAGGAAGTTAAGACTGAGAAATTAATTAAAAGGGGAAACTTCTTATGTCAGGTAATTAATGGGGCCTGAGTAACAAACCCAGACAAAGCTGATTTCAAATATCTTTACAAGACCACATAATGTTGTATCTCAGAGGGAATAAAATGGACAAATTTAAACTTTGAAAAGCATCTAAGGTAAAATTGTCTCAGTTTAAATTTGTGCTATTTATACTTTAAAAATGGAGGGATGCTTCATTTTTAAATGGATGGGGGCTCACTTGGTTAAGAGTCCAACTCTCAATTCCAGCAGGTCATGATCTCAGGGTTGTGAGACCTAGACCTGCTTCAGGCTCACACTGGGCGTGGAGCCTGCCTGAGATTCTGTCTCTTCCTATCCCTCTGCCCTCCTCTCTCTCTCTCTCTCCCTTTCAAGAAAAAAAAAAGGAGCATCTGACACTAGGAGGAATTTACAAACCACACCCACAGTTTTAGTGACTGATTACCATTAATTATGTAATTTTTTAAATTTCTGCAATGGAAAAAAATATTACAACTAATTTCATAAAGATCCATTTCAAAGGAAATATCCCAAATAAGGACCAGTTTTTTTGTTGTTTGTTTTTCTTTGTTTTCTTTCCTTTTAGGTGTTACTTCCCAAAACCCAAAGCATATCATGAAAGAAATAGGGTAAAATTTTCATGACAAATGTTGGTTAACTTCTAGATAGAGTTCTATTCAGCCATTTTGACATACTAGATGAATCATGAGAAAGGCAATGTTTAGCTGGGTAATTTGTTTAAAATTATTATTACTATTACAATTGTTAATATGGTTCATATTATATTAATTTTTTTTTTTATATTGTCAGAACTCCACTACCCTGTGTCCTTTGCAAAACATTAATGATAGGGACTTGGAGACATTATCATATGAAAAAAGCACTAGAAATTGGGTGTTGCAGAAGTGCCTTTTTTCTTTATTCATGTGACACTATTCAACTTTAAAGTGAACATGCAACCTTCAACTATATATCCCAATTACTAAGATGGACTTGGCTTTTGTGTTATTTTGTTGTTGTTGCAATTCTTTATAATGGGCAATTACAGTATTACTAAGATATAATTTTTAGGTTGTGTACTTCTTTTTTAAATTAAAGGGAAAAAAATGGGTCTGTTAATAGCCCACCAGCTTTTATAGTACAGTTCTCTAAGTATAATAAAAAAAACAGTGTTAGAATATGTTTCAGATTATTTTCACATATAATAATAATTATATGAACATTATTCTTTTAGGAACCAACAGTAATTCAAAAATAAAACAGCAAAGTTAATAAAGTGCCTCATTTGATGTCATTAGTCCTGTACAATATACTGTATCTGCTCTGTCAATTCTATTTCCTGTCTTCAACAGAAGCTTCTATCAGCTTATATACATTTTTAAAATAAGACCTTGCTGGAGGAAAAGATGGTGGAGGAGTGGGGGACCCTATTCCAACTGGTCCCTGGAATTGAGCAGGATATCTACCAGACCACTCTGAACACCCACGAAATCAGCCTGAGATGTAAGAAGATATATCTGGATCTCTACAAACAGTATATCACAGGTGGTTGGTTTTGAAGTGGGGAGCTGTGATTCTGCAGCCATATATCTGAAGATAAATGGAAGGGGGAGGGAGCTGAGCCATTGGGATCCTACACCACTGGTGAGTGATAACCTCTTGTGCTGGGGACAGGCCACAGACTCACAGACCAGTAGCAGCACGGAAAGGATTTTAGGGCAGCGCCCAGGACTGCAACCTGGAGCAGCGGGGCCATGCCTGTGAACTGGGGGCAGCTGGCAGTATTAAAAGCACAAAGGGCAGAGACATGCACCCAAGCCCTGACCTGGAAGTGAGGACTGGGAGCCCTGCTGAGGGGTGCACAGCCCAGGACACTGCAGTTTATAGCAGAACAGACTAAAATGGAGATAGTATGGCCTGGAGAGCTCACTGAAGAACAGACTGTGATCTCTCTGTTCTGAGGCAGAGGGTTGGAAACGATCTCTTCTGCTCTGACTCTTGGAAGAGATGCGGAAAGCCACCAGGGAAAGCCACCAGAGAACAAAAGCCCCCCAAAATGGTTTTCACTGAGCCCATCCCCCCCACAGGGGGCAGAGCAACTCTGCCCAAACAGGGTTGCCTGAGTAACAGCGCAGCAGGCCCCTCCCCCAGAAGACAGCCTGGGAGAACAAGAGACCAACAACCCTAAGGTCCCTATAACAGGAGTATCTTGCTTGGGTTGTGGTCAATAATTTGGACTCAGTACATTCCCTCAACCATCCCTCAACAGAATGACTAGGAGAAGGAACCCCCAAAATAGGAAAGACTCAGAAACTGTGACTTCTGGCACAGATTTACAAATGGATACAGATATAATCAAGATGTTGGAAATGGACTTCATGGTAGCAGTTGTGAAGACAATAGCTAGAATGGAAAAATCAATTAATGGTAACAGAGTCGCTAAGGGCAGAAATGAAAGCTGAACTGGCAGAACTTAAAAATGCTATCAATGAGATCCGATCTAACCAAATGATCTAACAACCAGGGTAAGTGAGGCAGAAGAATGAATTAGTGATCTAGAAGACCAATTGATAGATAAGAAGGATAAAGAGGAGGCCAGGGAAAAACAATTCAAAATCCATGAAAACAGAACCAGAGAAATAAGTGGCACCATGAAATGTTCCAATGTCAGAATTCTTGGGATCCCTGAGGGGGGTGGAGAGAGAGAGAGGACTAGAAGATATCTTTGAGCAAATCATAGCTGAGAACTTCCCTAATCAGGAATGAAACAAACATTCATGTCTTAGAGGCAGAGAGGACCCCTCCCAAGATCAAGGAAAACAAGCCAACACCCCATCATGTAATAGTAAAACTCACAAATCTTAGAACCAAGGAAACCATCTTAAGGGCAGTTAGGGGGAAGAGACTCCTTACATACAGAGGGAGGAATATCAAAATAACATCAGGCCTATCCACAGAGACCTGGCAAGCCAGAAAGGCCTGGCAAGACATATTCAGGGTACTAAATGAGAAGAACATGCAGCCAAGGATACTTTATCCAGCAAGGCTGTCATTTAGAATGGATGGAGAGATGCAGAGCTTCCAAGACCAGCAGAAACTGAAAGAATATGAGACCACTAAGCCGGCCCTGCAAGAAATATTAAGGGGGGTTCTATAAAAGGAGAAAGACCCCAAGAGTGATCTAGAACAGAAATTTACAGAGACAATATATAGAAACCAGGACTTCACAGGCAACACAATGACAATAAATTCATATCTTTCAATAATCACTCTCAATGTGAATGGCCTAAATGCTCCCATAAAATGGCACAGGGTTAAGACTGGATAAAAAGACAGGACCCATCCATATGCTGCTCTTATATCAGACAAATTAGATTTTAAGCTAAAGACTGTAGAAGGACACTATATCATTCTTAAAGGGTCTATCCAACAAGAAGATCTAACAATTGTAAATATCTATGCCCCCAACATGAGAGCAGCCATCTACATAAACCAACTGTTGACCAAAATAAAGAGTCATATTGATAATAATATGTTAATTATAGAAGACCTCAATACTCCACTCTCAGCAATAGACAGATCATCTAAGCAGAAAATCAACAAAGAAATAAGAGCCTTGAATGACACACTGGACCAGATGGACCTCATAGATATATACAGAACGTTCCACCATAAAACAACAGAATACTCATTCTTCTTGAATCCACATGGAACTTTCTCCAGAATAGACCACATACTGAGTCAAAAATCAGGTCTCAACCAATACCAAAAGATTGAGATTATTCCCTGCATCTTCTAAGACCATAATGCTTTAAAACTGGAACTCAAACACAAGAAAAAAATTTGGAAGAAATCCAAACACCTGGAAGCTAAAGACCACCCTGCTCAAGAATGTTTGGGTCAACCAGAAAAATCAAAAAAGAACTTAAACAATTCATGAAAACCAATGAGAATGAAAACACATCAGTCCAAAACCTATGGGATACTGCAAAGGCGGTCCTAAGGGGGAAATATGTAGCCATCCAAGCCTCACTCAAAAAAAAAATAGAAAAATCCCGAATTCACCAACTAACTATACACCTTAAAGAACTAGAGAAAAAGCAACAAACAATGCCTAACCCACACATTAGAAGAGAAATAATTAAGATTAGAGCAGAGATCAATGAATTAGAAACCAGAAACACAGATCAGAAACTAGAAGCTGATTCTTTGAAAGAATTAATAAGATTGACAATCCACTGGCCAGACTTATCCAAAAGAAAAGAGAAAGGACCCAAATTAATAAAATGATGAATGAAAGATCATGACTAACATCAAGGAAATAGAAACAATTATTAGAAATTATTATCTACAACTATATGCCAATAAATTAAGCAACCTGGAAGAAATGGATGCCTTCCTGGAAACCTACAAACTGCCAAGACTGAAACAGGAAGAAACTGACAACCTGAATAGGCCAATAACCAATAACGAGATTGAAGCAGTGATCAAAAACCTCTCAAAAAACAAGAGTCCAGGGCCTGATGGATTCCCTGGGTAATTCTACCAAACATTCAAGAAGTAATACCTACTCTCCTGAAGCTGTTTCAAAAAATAAAAACCAAAGGAAAGCTTCCAGACTCATTCTATGAGGCCAGCTTTACCTTAATCCCCAAACCAGGCAAAGACCCCATCAAAAAGGAAAATTTCAGACCAATATCCTTGATAAATATGGATTCCAAAATCCTCAACAAAATCCTAGCTAATAGGATCCAACAATACATTAAAAGGATCACCCACCATGACCAAGTGGGATTTATCCCTGGGATGAAGGGGTGGTTCAACCATCACAAATCAATCAATGTGACAGAACACATTAACAAGAGGAGAGAGAAGAACCATATGGTCCTCTCAATTGATGCAGAAAAAGCATTTGACAAAACACAGCATCCTTTCCTGATTAAAACTCTTCAGAGTATAGGGATAGAGGGAACATTCCTCAAGTTCATAAAATCCATCTATGAAAACCCACAGTGAATATCATCCCTATGGGGAAAAGATGAGAGCATTTCCCTTAAGATCAGGAACGCATCAAGAATGCCCACTTTCACCACTATTGTTCAACAAAGTACTAGAAGTCCTAGCAACAGCAATCAGACAACAAAAAGAAATAAAAGTTATTCAAATTAGCAAAGAAGAAGTCAAACTCTCTCTCTTCACAGATACATACTTTATGTAGAAAATCCAAAAGATTCCACCCCCAAATTACTAGAACTCATATAGCAATTCAGTAATGTGGCAGGATACAAAATCAATGCACAGAAATCAGTTGCTTTCTTATACACTAACAATGCAACTGTAGAAAGAGAAATTAGAGAATCGATTCCATTTACAAGAGCACTAAAAACTGTAAGATACCTCAGAATAAACCTAACCAAAGAGGTAAAGGATCTATACTCTAGGCACTACAGAACACTCATGAAAGAAATTGAAAAACACACACAAAAAATGGAAAAACATTCTATGCTCATGGATCGGAAAAATAAACATTGTTAAAATGTCTATGCTACACAGAAATCTATACTTTCAACACCATCCCAATCAAAATTCCAGTGACATTTTTCACAGTGCTGGCACAAACAATCCTAAATTTTGTATGGAATCAGAAAAGACTCCGAAACACCAAGGAAATACTGAAAAAGAAAAACAAAGCTGGGGGCATCATATTGCCTGATTTCAAGCTATATTACAAAGCCATGATCACCAAGACAGCATGGTACTGGCACAAAACAGACATATAGATCAATGGAACAGAATAGAGAGCCCAGATATGGACCCTCAACTCTATGGTCAAATAATCTTTGACAAACCAGGAAAAAAATGTGCATTGGAAAAAAGACAGTCTCTTCAATAAATGGTGTTGGGAAAATTGGACAGCTATATTCAGAAGAATGAAACTCTACCATTCTCTAACACCATACACAAAGATAAACTCAAAATGGATGAAAGACCTCAGTGTGAGACAGGAATCCATCAAAATCCTAGAGAACATAGGCAGTAACCTCTTTGACATCAGCCACAGCAACTTCTTTCAAGATACATCTCCACAGGCTAGTGGAGCAAAAGCAAAAATGAACTTTGGGACTTCATCAAGATAAAAACCTTCTGCACAGCAAAGGAAATAGTCAACAAAACAAAGAGGCAACCCACAGAATGGGAGAAGATATTTGCAAACGACACTACAAAGTGCTGATTTCCAAGATCTATAAAGAACTACTCAAACTCAACACCCAAAAAACAAATAATCAAGTCAGGAAATGGGCAGAAGACATGAACAGACACTTCTCCAAAGAAGACATACAAATGGCTAACAGACACATGAAAAAATGTTCATCATAAGCCATCAGGGAAATTCAAATCAAAACCACATTGAGATACCACCTTATACCAGTTAGAATGGCAAAAATGGACAAGGCAAGAAACAACAAATGTTGGAGAGGTTGTGGAGAAAGGGGAAGCCTCATACACTGTTGGTGGGAATGCAAGTTGGTATAGCCACTTTGGAAAACAGTGTGGAGTTTCCTCAAAAAATTAAAAATAGAGCTACCCTATGATTCAGCAATTGCACTACTGGGTATTTACCCCAAAAACACAGATGTAGTGAAAAGAAGGGCCATATGCATTCCAATGTTCACAGCAGTGATATCCGCAATAGCCAAACTGTGGAAAGAGCTGAGATGTCCTTCAACAGATGAATGGATAAAGAAGATGTGGTCCATAAATAAAATGGAATACTACTCAGCCATCAGAAAGGATGAATACCCAACTTTTACATCAACATGGATGGGACTGGAGGAGATGATGCTAAGTGAAATAAGTCAAGCAGAGAAAGTCAATTATCATATGGTTTCACTTATTTGTGGATCATAAGGAAGAGCATGGAGGACATTAGGAGAAGGAAGGGAAAAATGAAGGGGGGGTATCGGAGGGGAAGCTGAACCATGAGAGACTATGGACTCTGAGAAACAAACTGAGGGTTCTAGAGGGGAGGGGGGTGGGGGATGGGTTAGCCTGGTGATGGGTATTAAAGAGGGCATGTATTGAATGGAGCACTGGGTGTTATACCCAATGAATCATGGAACACTACATCAATCAATCAATCAATCAATAAGGGAAAAAAAAGTTCACAACTCCAAAAGACAATCATCAACCACTGAGTTTGTCAATTAAACCTATTTTCTTTTCTTATTTTTTTTAAAGATTTTATTTGACAGGTAAATAGAGAGCACAAGTAGGTAGAGCAGCAGGCAAAGGGAGAGGGAGAAGTAGGCTCTCTGCTGAGCAGGGAGCCTGACCTGGTGTTCGATCCCAGGATCCTGGGACTATGACCTGAGCCAAAGACAGATGCTTAACTGATTGAGCCATGCAGGTGCCCCATAAACCTATTTTATTTTCAACTAAAGTTGGCATTAATAATCAGATATGACCCACATCATTTTTTATAACTTGATTAATAAGGATTAATAATTAATTGTTTGAATTGTTTTAGTTGTCAAAGCATTATTGGAGATTCCCCCCACCTTCCTGTTAACACACACACACACACCTTGTGTTTTAGGAGGGCAAACTTAAAAGAACCCATAGTCAAGCCTTTGTGGTCATAAAAGACTAGATCACTAGGGCCATTGTGAACTGACTCCCCTTCCTCTTTTAAAACAAAAACGATTCATAATTAGGATATCCAATTATGAATTCTGCAAAGATGCAATGCCATAATTTTGGCACCATAAATAACTATACTGTTTAATCTGGTCCTCTTTTTTTGCACTAGCACCTTCTACATTGGAAAGTGAGTGTGTGTGGGTGTGTATGTTACCTATATATGTCTTATTCCCCCAATTAGACCAGAAGTTGCTCCTGTGCAAAATTCATGCTTGATGTATCCATTGTTGCCTACTCCAATACCTTCCATATGGAGACATTCAATGAATGCCTGATGACTGAATACGCTTTATTATTTTGTTTTGTGACATTTTTATTTACTCAATGTTTTGTTTCTAAATAGTTATAATTTAATCAATGTGTTTTTCCTTGTCACTTGTATTAGAAGAAGTATATTTATAAAGTGTTCTTAATTGGCTTGTTATATATCTTGAGGGAAAGTTATGCCTTTTTTTTAATTCCCCAAACATAGTAACAGGAGGAATGTTATTGAATGTTGGGGTAAGAAGCATTAATTCCTGCCCCCTAAGATTCACTGTTAGTCATACAAGACATTCAGCAATATTTAAATATAATTTTTTGAGAGCATTAAAAAGGTCACACATTTCTCTTTTCTAATTTTTCTGCAAAATTGTTATATTTGTTTTATAAATTATAAATAACTGAATTTTTAATAAACTGTATAATCTAAACACATTTGTATGAATAAAATTATAATTTTAAATACACTACGCTTACAACAACTGTGGTAAGCTGCATAAGACAAGTCCTCAAAAGATAACTCCACATTAAACAAAGCATCATAAAAAATACATGGAAAAATGCAATAAGAAGAAACATAATTACTTTGGATTTAAAAAGATTGCATGGACGGAGAATAAAAATCTATCAAGTCCCTAGATTATATTATCTTAATTGTGACAAACTCTAAAAAGTATTATAATTAATGTTACTACTCTTAAATACAATAAAGGTTAAAAGTGGGCTTAGGGTCTTCACTTTAGTTTGTTGGTTAATATTTGACATTTGAGTCAGGTAAGTCTCTTGCCTGGACACATCAGAAACATAGGATTTTGTAAAATACAGAATTTCAAACTAAGCTCCTATCCCAGATGCCTAGATTTTGGTTCAATTATGTAGATATAGATTTCTTACGGATTATCTGAAAGGAATTACAAGAAAATTAAAGAGCTATTTTTATATTTCTATTATAAAATGGCCCACTACATTTTCTTAGTTGTCCCTGGGTTTCAGAAAATTGGTTCAAAGCTATGAATTATAGACAGTAGTGAGAATACTTCTGTAGACTTTATATATGACATAGGAAATTGAAACCATTTAGCTAATTTTGATCAGTCATATAAATTGTCTTAATACTACAATTAATCTAGAGAGATGTTCTACTCAGAATCCCTATAATTTTCCCCTTTGCTTAGACATTCATCCTTGAAGGTCACCATATGAGTTTTCTAAGGGCTTACATAACAAAGTATCACAGAATGGGTGGCTTAAACAACAGAATATTATTTTCTCACTATTTTGGATTCTAGAAGTCCAAAATCAAGGTGTTGGCTGGATTGGTTTCTTCCAAGAACTCTTTCTTTTGTTTATAGATGGTTGTCTTCTTCCATTGTCTTCACATGGTCTCCCTTGGTATCTATGTCCTAATTTCCTATTTTTTAAAAATTTTTAATTTTAATTTCATTTATTTTTAAATTTTAATTCCAGTGTAGTTAACAAACAGTGTTGTATTAATTTCAGGTGAGCAATATAGCGATTCAACATTCCATATATTTTACTCAGTGCTTATCAAGATAAGTGTACTCTTAATCCTCCTCACCTATTTCACACATGCCCCCACCCACCTCCTCTCTGATAACCACCAGTTTGCTCATTATTGTTAAGGGTCTGATTTTTTGTTTGTCTCTCTCTTTTTTTTCCTTCTTTTGTTTCTTAAATTCCACATATGGGTGAAGTCATATGGTATTTGTCTTTCTCTGACTGGCTTATTTTACTTAGCATAATAGTTTCTAGATGCATGCTTGTAGTTGCAAATAGCAAGATTTCATTCTGTTCTATGGTCAAATAATAATCCAGTGTGTGTGTGTGTGTGTGTGTGTGTGTGTGTGTGTGTGTGTGTGTGTGTGTGT
>NW_027397065.1:37895259-37974106 GCF_003265705.2 Callorhinus ursinus
TGTGTGTGTGTGTGTGTGTGTGTGTGTGTGTGTGTGTGTGTGTGTGTATACCACATCTTTATCCATTCGTCTATTGAAAGACACTTAAATTGCTTACATAATCTGGCTATTGTAAATAATGTTGCAATAAATATAGGGGTACATATATCCCTTCAAATTAGCATTTTTGTGTTATTTGGATAAATACCCTGTTAATAGTTCTATTTTTAATTTTTTGAGGAACCTACATACTGTCTTCCACAATGGCTGCACCAGTTTACATTCCACCAACAGTGCACAAGGATCCTTTTTCTCCACATCTCCACCAACACTTATTTTTTCTTGAGTTTTTTATTTCAGTCATTCTGACAAGTGTAAGGTGATATTGTGATTTTGATTTTCATTTCCATGATGATGAGTGATGTTGAGGATTTTTAATGTGTCTGTTGGCCATCTGTATTTCTTCTTTGGAGAAATGTCTGCTCATGTCTTCTGCCCAGTTTTTAATTTGATTATTTGGTGGGTTTTTAATTAATTAATTTTTTTTTTTTGGTGTTGAGTTGTGTAAGTTCTTTATATATTTTGGATACTAACCCTTAAACATTAATGTTATTTGCAAATATCTTCTTCCATTTTGTAGGTTGTCTTTTAGTTTTGTTGGTGTTTACTTTGCTGTGCAGCTTTTTTAAATTTTATTTTATTATGTTATGTTAGTCACCATACAATACCTCATTAGTTTTTGATGTAGTGATGTAGTGATCCACGACTCATTGTGTGCAGAAGCTTTTTATTTTGATGTAATTCTAACAGTTTATTTTTGCTTTTGTTTCCCTTGCCTCAGGTGACATATCTAGAAAGAGGTGGTATGGTTGGAGATATTACTGCTTTGCTCTCTTCTGGGATGATTATGGTTGCAGATCTCATATTTAGGTCCTTAATCCACTCTGAGTTTAGTTTTGTGTAAAATGTAAGAAAGTGACCCAGTTTCATTCTTTAAACTGTAGCTGCCCAATTTTCCCAACACCGTTTGTTAAAGAGACTGTCATTTTCCCATTGCATATTCTTGCCTTGATTGTCAAAGACTAATTGACCATATAAGTGTGGGTTTATTTCTGGGCTTTCTATTCTGTTCAATTGATCTATGTGTCTATTTTTGTGCCAGTACCATACTGTTTTGATTACTATAGCTTTGTAATATAACTTGAAGTCTGGAATTCTGATATGTCCAGTTTTGTTTTTATTTTTCATGATTCCTTTGGTTATTTGGGATCTTTTATGGTTCCATACAAATTTTAAGATTGTTTGTTCTAGTTCTGTGAAAACCTGTTGGTATTTTGATAGGGACTGTATTAAATACGTAGATTTCTTTGAGTAGTATAGACATTTTAACAATATCTGTTCTTCCAATCATGAGCATGGAATGTCTTTCTATTTCTTCCTGTTGTCTTCAATTTCTTTCATCAACATCTTATAGTTTTCAGAGTACAGGTCTTTCACCTCTTTGGTTAAGTTTATTCCTAGGTATATCATTATTTTTGTGCAATTATAAATGAGATTGCTTTCTTAAATTCTCTTTCTACTGCTTGATTATTACTGTATAGAAATGTTACAGATTTCTTTACATTGATTTTGTATCCTGCAACTTTACTGAATTCATTCATCAATTCTAGTTTTTTTTTTTTTTTTTTTGGTGGGATCTTTAGGGTTCTATATAGAGTATCATATCATCTGCAAATAGTGAAAATTTTACTTCTTCCTTAGTGGTTTGGATGCCATTTATTACTTTCTCTTGTCTGATTGCTGTGCCTAGGACTTCCAGTACTAGGTTGAGTAAGGTGACAGTAGACATCCTTGTCTTGTTCTTTATCTTGGGGGAAAGCTCTCAGTTTTTCACCTTTGAGTGTGATGTTAACTGTGGGTTTTGCATACAAAGTCTTTATTATGTTGAGGTATGTTCCCTCTAAACCTACTTTGTTCATGTTTTTTTTCATGAATCCATGTACTTTGTCAAGTGCTTTTTCTACATCTATTGAAATGATCGCATCGTTTTTATCCTTTCTCTTATTGATGTGATGTATCACGTTGATTGATTATTGAATATTGAACCACTCTTTTATTCCAGGAATAAATCCTACTTGATCGTGGTGAATGGTTTTTTTTTAATGTATTGTTGGATTTGGTTTGCTAATAGTTTGTTGACATTTGCACCTATGTTCATGTAGTTCTCTTTTTTGTGGTGTATTATCTGGTTTTGGTATCAAGGAAATGCAGGCCTCATAAAATTAACTTGGAAGTTTTCCTTCGTCGTCTATTTTTCAGAATAATTGAGAAGAATAGGTAGTAACTCCTCTTTAAATGTCTGGTAGAATTCACCTGTGAAGCTGTCTGATCATGCACTTTTGTTTATTGGGAGTTTTGTTTTGTTTTAAATTACTGATTCAATTTCATTCCTGGTAATTGGTCTGCGTAAATTTTCTATTTCTTCCTACTTCAGTTTTGGGAGGTTATATATTTCTAGGAATTTATCCATTTTCTCTAGGTTGTCCAGTTTGTTGGCATATAAATTTTCTTAACATTCCCTAACAATCTTTGTGTTTCTGTGGCATCAGTCTAAATTCTTGTGTCATCAGTCTTATAAGGGAACTAGTCATATTGGATCAGGGCACCCCAATGACCTCATTTTAACTTAATTACCTCTGTAAATACCCTATGTCCAAATACACACTCTGAGGTACTATGGGTAAAGACTTCAACATATGACTTTTGGTGGGACACAATTTAACCCATAACAATCACATTCTTGAACAAATTTTCTCCAGTGTCCTCATGTCATCCCTCACACCCATTCAGGCCTCCAAAAATTGCTATTCTGTAATAGGCTCTCAGTGTATATTGTTCTCCAACCTTGATAATAAAATATGCCTTATGCCAGCTTTTTTTAAAATATCCTGAAGGAAAATGGCTATCATTTCTCTTTATCATTTTCACTATAGGGATTTTCAATAATTACATCTGTTTCATGGGATTGTCATGAATATTATATAGTGTAAGATAATGTGGCATTGTGCCTGAAACAAAATTTGCACTTATAACTCAATAAACAATCATTTTTCTTCACTATCTCCTTCTCCCTCATCTTTCTTTCTCTCTCTTACATACAAACATGAACATACACACATAGGCACATATGTAGGACACATAATTCTAAAAATCTACATTTAATAAGTGGCTAAATATCTGGTCAAACTGAATGTGCTGAACTTTTCTCATTTTCCTCCAGGGAAGCCACAATATGTTCCATAAGAAGAAAATGTAATTCTGTAAGCTTTCATTGGATTTCTTCTGTCTTTTCTAGTAATGCTATCAATGTCTATGTTGAGAGATTATTCTTTAATAAGAATTTATCTTTTTCATAATTAACTTAAGTAGATAACAATATCTACCATTTTCTTTTTTTTTTTTTTTGAAGATATTTATTTATTTATTTATGGGGGTGGGAAGCATGAGCAGGGGGAGGGTCAGAGGGAGAGGGAAAAGGAGACTCCCCACTGAGCATGGAGCCCAATGTGGGGCTCGATCCCAGGACCCTGAGATCATGACCTGAGCTGAAGGCAGATGCTTAACTGGCAGCCACCCAGGCGCCCCTCTACCATTTTTTGAATACAGTTTTGCTCATGGCTCTGTTCTAGGTACTTAGTATACATAACTGAATTTGATATGATAATAACCATGTACTGCAAGTGTTACGCCCAGGTTTTACAGAGTGAAAAATATACACTAAGAGTTATTAAATAAAAGGACACATATTAGACAGTGGCAGTATTAAAATTTTAGCCCAGGTATTTCTGTGTCAAAACTCTCTGCTCTTGTTATTATTTTATTTTTTTCTTTGACTTGAAACAATAATCACAACAAAGACAAAATGATTCTACTTGGTTGAATAATGTCCCCTGACAAATTCTTATCTACATGAAACATACACATTTGAAATACAGTCTTTGCGGATGTAATCAAGTTAGGATGAGGTTATCCTGGCTTAGGGTGGGCCCTAAATCCAATGGGATTGGTGCCTTTATGAGAAGAGATTCTGTATGAAGACTGCAGCAATAACTTCTCCTGGAGTTTCCAGGCTGCCAACTTGACCTGTGAATTTTGGATTTGCCAGCCCCCACAATCACACAAGTCAATTCCTTAAAATAAATATCTTTAAATATTCTTTTGGTTTTGTTTCTCTGATGAGCCCTGACTGACATATCAATCTCATTGTCTATTTTCAGTTACT
Source organism: Callorhinus ursinus (assembly GCF_003265705.2). Taxonomy (NCBI): domain Eukaryota; kingdom Metazoa; phylum Chordata; class Mammalia; order Carnivora; family Otariidae; genus Callorhinus; species Callorhinus ursinus. The sequence goes on from NW_027397065.1 coordinate 37,899,521, forward strand.
GTCACATCTCTCCATTTCACCTTAAAAACATAGAAAGTTTCCCTGTGATAAAGACTGAAAAGGTTGGATAAAATATCTTCTTAGGTATGACAGAAAAGATGGTCTGGTGTCTTACAATTTTTACAATGAAAATTCTGGATGCATGAGGATTTTTACACTGTCCAAAATATTTTTCTAAAGTACACATTCTAATACATTTCTTATGCAAATCAGTAACTTGCTTTTTCTTTGATCTTAATTTGATACTCCACTAATTTTAAAGCAATAGAATACTGTGATTGTATAGTTTAAACCAAGTAATCACACCCTTCACACTGGATAAGACCTCCATGTGCTGTACACATTTATATGTATGTTCTTCCTCAAAATAAACATGCATTTAAAGTACTGGCTTACTATACTATTAATATTTTTATTTAAATTAAACAGTCTTATCCAGAACAAATGAAAGAAGGAAAAAAAAGGAGAAAGAAAGAATATTACTATAGATCTCTCTTAATCAGTCTGGTATTCTTACATTTGAATGAGCATTTTAATCAAGAACATTTTTTTAAACACTTGAAAGCCTCCTGTTTCTTAGTTTCCAACTTTTGTTGAAATATAAATGACATACATCATTGTATTAGTTTAAGATGCACAACATAATGATTTGATATATGTACATATTGAGAAATGATGACCACAATGAATTTAACATTCATCATCTCACGTAGCTAATTTTTTTTTTTCTTATGAGAACTTTTAACATTTACTCTCTTAGGAACTTTCAAATATACAATACAGTATTGTTAACTATAGTCATCATGATGTGCATCACATCCCCAGGATTTATTTACCTTATAATTGGAAGTTTGTACCTTTTGTATTTTTATTTTTTAAAGATTATATTTATTTATTTGAGAGAGAGAGAGAAAGAACATGAGTTGGGGAAGAGACAGTTGGACAAACAGTTTCCTCACTGAGCAGGGAGTGTGACACTCTGACACAGGGGCTCGATCCCAGGACCCCGAGATTATGACCTGAGCCAAAGGCAGACACTTAACCCATTGAGTCTCCCAGGTGCCCCAGAAGTTTGTACCTTTTGACCACCATTACTCTATTCACCCATCCCTGAGCCCCCACTTCTGGAATCATCAACATGTTTCCTTTATCCATTCACCCATTGATGGATGTTTAGTTTGTTTCCATGGTCTTGGCTGTTGTAAATAATGCTAAAATGAACATAGGTATGCAAATATCTTTTTGAAATAGCGATTTCATTTCTTTCATATATACCCAGAAGTGGAATTGCTGGATCATATGATAGTTGAATTTTTAATTTTTTGAGTAATCTCCATACTGATTTCCATAGTGGTTACACCAATTTGTATTCCCATGAACAGTGTGCAAGAACTCCCTTTTCTCCACAACCTCACCGATACTCATTACTTCTTGTCTTAATAGCCCTTCTGAGAGGGGTGAGGTGATTCTAATTGTCTTCCTAATTAGTACTTTTTCATGTTCCTATTGGCCATTTTTATGTCTTCTTTGGAAAAATGTCTACTCAGTTTCTCTGCCTTTTTATTAATCAGATTGCTTGTTATTTTTGCTATGAAGTTTTATGAATTCTTTATATATTTTGGATATTAAACCCTTATCACATATATGATTTGTAAATATTTTTTCCAATTCTGTAAGTTGCCTTGTTGATGGTTTCTTTCACTGTGCAAAAAGGTTTTAGTTTGATGCAGTCCCACTTGTTTATTTTTGCTTATGTTGACTGTGATTTTATTGTCAAATCCAAAACTTCATTGTCATGTCTGATTCCAAAGAAATTAACACCTGTGTTTTCTTTTAGAAGTTTTATGTTTTCAGGTCTCCTGTTCAAGTCTTCAATACATTTTTATTTGATCTTTGTATATGGTGTAACATAGTGGCCCATTTCACTGTTTTGCATGTGGCTGTCCAGTTTTCCCAACACTATTTATTGATGAAACTATCCCTTCCCCATTGTATATTCTTGTCTCCTTTGTAATGAATTAATTGTTCATATATGTGTAAATTTATTTCTGATATTTCTATTCTATTCCATTGATCCATGTGTCTGTATGTATGCCAATATCTTACTATATTAATATAGCTTTTTAATATAGTTTGAAATCTGGAAGTGTGATGTCTCCAGTTTTGTTCATTTTTCTCAAGATTGCTTTGGCTTCTTGCAGTCTTTTGTGGTTCTATACAAATTCTAGGGATTTTTATATGGATTGCATTGAATCCATAGATTGCTTTGTGTACTATGCACATAACTCACAATATTAATTCTTTCAATTCAGGATCACAGAATATTTTTCCATTCATTTATGTCTTCTTTAATTGATTTTATTAATATCTTATAGTTTTCATTTTACAGATCTTTCACCTCCTGGACTGAGTTTATTCTTAGGTATTTTATCCTTTTCAATGAAATTATAAATAAGACTGTCTTCTTGTTGGTGTTTAAAAATGCAATCAATTTTTGTATATTGATTTTGTATATTGCAACTGTACTGGATTTGCTTATTTGTTGTAATAGTTTTTTTTTTGTGAAGTCTTCAGGGTTTTCTATATATAATATCATATCATCTGCAAAAGTAGACAGGTTTACTTCTTCCTTTCCAACCTGGATATCTTTTATTTATTTTACTTGCCAACTGCTCTGTCTGGAACTTCCAATACTATGTTGAATAAAAGTAGTGAGAATAAACATTCTTGTCTTGTTCTTACTCCTAGAGAAAAAGCTTTCAGTTTCATTGTTTGAGTATGATGTTAGTTGGCCTTATATAGTTCTTATTATGTTGAGGTATTTTCTCTCTAAACCAAGTTTGTTGAAAACTTTGTCATGAATGAATGTTGAATCTTATCATATGCATTTTTTGTATCTATTGAGATGATAATATGATTTTTATCCTTCATTTTGTTAATGTGGTGCATCACACTGACTGATTTGCAGATGTTTAACCATCCTTGCAATCCTGGAATAAGTCCCACTTGATCATGGTGTATGATCCTTTTAATGTATTGTTGTATTCAGTTTGCTAATATTTTGTTGAGGCTTTTTCATCTATATTCATTAGGGATATTGGCCTGTATTCTTTTCTTTTAGTATCCTTGTCTGGCTTGGTTATTAACATAATGCTGGCTTCATAAAGCAAATTCTGAAGTGTTCCCACCTCACTAATTTTTTTTTAAATTTGAAAAGAACTGGTATTAATTATGCTTTAAATGTTTGGTAGAATTCACAGTGAAGCCATCTGGTCCTGAACTTTTCTTTGTTGGGAGGTTTTTGATTACTGTTTCACTCTCCTTATAAGTAATTGATCTGTTCAGATTTTCTATTTCTTCATGATTCAGCTTTAGTACACTGTATATTTCCAGGAATTTATTCATCTCTTCTAGGTTGTCCAATTTACTGGTTTATGATTATTCAGAGTAGTCTCTTATTATGCTTTGCATTTTTGTGGTATCAGTTGCAACATCTTCTCTTTTGTTTCTGATTTTATTTAAGTTCACTCTCTTTTTTTTTGGTGAGTCTAGCTAAAAGTTTGTCTATTTTGTGTACATTTTTTAAAAGCAGCTTTTAGTTTCAGTGACATTTTCTATTGACTTTTTAGTCTTTATTTAATTTATTTTCACTCTGATTTTTGTTATTTCCTTTCTGGGAAATTCCTTATCTCCCCTTTGATTCTGAAAGAACTCTGTCAGGTAGAGTATTCTTGGTTGACTTTTTTTTTTTTTTTCTTTCAGCACGTTGAATATATCATGCCACTCCCTCTAGGCTGCAAAGTTTCAGCCAAAAAGCCTTTTATTATTATGGGGCTTCCCTTGTACATAACAAGTTGTTTTTCTCTTGCTGCTTTTAAGATTCTCTCTTGTCTTTAAGTTTTGACAATTTAATTATAATGTGTCTTGGGGTGGGTATATTTGAATTCATCTTTTGGGAACTCTGGACTTGCTGGATCTAGGTGTCTATTTCTTTCCCCAGGTTAGGGAATTCTTTAGTTATTATTTCTTCAGATAGTCTTTCTGCCTCTTTCTATCTCTTTTCTTCTTCTGGGAGGCCTATAATGTGAATATTGGTCCATATCATGGTGTTCCTTAAATTATCTTCACTCTTTCTGGTTTTTTTCTTTTTCTTTCTTTTTTCTTTCTTTTCTTTCTTTCTCTTTCTTTCTTTTTCTTTCTTTCTTTCTTTCTTTCTTCCTTTCCTTTCCTTTCCTTTCCTTTCCTTTCCTTTCCTTTCTTTTCCCTTTCTTCTTTCTTTCTTTCTTTCCTTCTTTCTTCTTTCTTTCTTTCTTTCTTTCTTTCTTTCTTTCTTTTTCTTTTCTTTTCTTTTCTTTTTTCTTTTCTTTTCTCCTCTGCTTAGATGAATTCCAACCACTCTCTTTAAATATGTTGATCTAGTCTTCTATTAATCCCTTCTACTGAATTTTCAGTTTAATTATTGTATTCTTTAGCAATGTGATTGCTGTTTGGTACTTTCATATATTCTCTATCTCTTTGTTAAAATTATCACTTTATTCATATATTATTCTCTTGACCTCACTGAGAATCTTTATGATCATAACTTTGAACTCTTTATCAGGAAACTCATTTCGTTAAGGACTATTTCTTGCGTTTATCTTGTTCTTACATTTGGAACATATTCCTTTATTTCTTCATTTTCCTTGACTCTCTGTGTTGGTTGGTTTCTGTGCATTAGATAAAACAGACAACTCCCCCAGTCTTTAAAGAATGATCTCATGTAGATGAATCTTATTCGGCCTGGCACTAGCTCTTGGTTGTCTCTCAAACCTTGTGATTGTCCAAGCTTCTTTCTATGTTCTTCCTGGTTTCCAGTAGTTGAATGTTTGCCAACACTTGTCAGTATTCCAAAGGGGAAGATCTCAGCACCAAGATGCAGTATTCTTAAAGCCAGACACTTAGGCAGCAGCTTTTCAAGTATGCAAATTGGCTTTTTTTTTCAGGAAAATACCAGAAGATTGGCATTTTTGGCAGCTCATTCCATGCTCAGCCCTGGATAAGGATGGGAGTGGGGGAGATACCTGGCTAAGAACTGCTTCTTCATTTGCTGTAGTCCTGTGGGACACATGAACACTAGCACCACTAGCCACCAGAGCCAGATAATCAAGGGATGTGTCCTCTGGGCAGCAACTGCAAAAGCCAGGGTGCCAGATGTGTGCACAAGCTCTTTTCAGGGAGATACAAGCGAACTGGAGTGGGGCAGAGGAAGTGCACAATAATGCTGCCCACTGGCTTACACAGTCTTTAGTGAGAATTACAGTTAGCCCTTACTTTTGTGTTAAATTAGGAGCCTGATTCTGAGGCTGCAGCTCTTAAGATATGCAAATACTCTTCTTTCTGGGAAAGATGGGGAGATGGGCATTTCAGTCTGCTGTCTCAAGTCCATGCAAGCTTGTTAAAAATGGTTTCTCTATTTGCTATAGTCTTGGGGGCCACATGGACACAAGCCCTGTTGGCTTTTAGAGCCAAGTGTTTTTAGTGTTTTGGGAGCCCATTTCTTAGATGGGAGTCTTAAAATTCGAGGCACTAGATATTGGGTCCAAACTTTTTGCTCCTCAGGGAGAAGCTAAGAGTTGCAACTTGCTCCTGGTTGTATGTTGCTGTGCCAGGGATGAAGTTTATGGTAAGTAAAACTTTGTCTCCACTTTTCCTACACATTTCAATCATTTTTTCTCACATGCTTAATGTATAAAAGTCACTCTGCCAATTTCTGGATTTTTTTTTTCAGAGGGAATTATTCTATACATAAGCTGTGGATTTGGTGTCTATGGGAAGAGATGAGCTCAGGAGCCTTCTATGTTACCGTTTTCAAATGGAACTTAAAACACTTGATAGCATTCTAGAAGCCCATAATACAGCTTTTTTTTTTTTTTTAAGGGCACATTCTCCATCTCTGCATTTGCTAACAATGCATTTGTCTGAGCAAAAAGAGGCAAGAAAGTGGGCCTCCTTTAAAACTCTTAAAAGCTACAATAGGTGATGGCATCAAACATTAGAAATTTTTTTTCCACTAAAACATTTGTATATTTTTGAATAGAGTACAGAGAAATACTGAGCGGATGTCTTCATCCCTCTGTGAGGTGCCCACTAAGCACCTGGGTTATGGGGCAACAAGCACATAGCCCATTGTAACACCCCCTGGCTCACCAAGTTACAAACTTTGTCAGCTTACTATTTGTTGACCTTTCATAATATTCTAGGTTTTTATACATTTTCACATTTGATTCTCACAAATCCTTTTTAAAAGGGAACTATGATTATGTGAACTTACAGAAGAGAAAAACTGAGACTGAGAAAGGGTAAGTAGCTATCCCAAACTAACACAGCTCTAAGTTACTATTCAAATAATTCCGTCCCACACTTTTAAGTACTATATGAATAGTCCATAATTCTGCCTCTCAGTCCTAAAGAGAAATTATAAAGATGAGTAGGAGAACAACTTAGTTTGGGTTTCCATAACAGTAAACCTTAATAAAGGATTCCAATTCAAGTGGTTTATTTGGAAGGTGAAGAAACCACAGCTAGCTGAATAAGGAGGTAAAAACAAAGACAAGAAGACAATCAAGAAATGTGTTACCAGGGCACTTGGATGGTTCAGTCAATTAAACATCTGCCTTCAGCTCAGGTCATGATCTCAGAGTCCTGGGATCAAGTCCCACATCGGGCTCCCTGCTCAGCGGGAGTCTGCTTCTCCCTCTCCCTCTACCCTCCCTGCCCCCTGCCTTGCTGGTGTGCTGTCTCTCTATCTCAAATAAATAAAATCTTAAAAGAACAAAAGAGAAAGAAATGTTATCAAGTCAGACATCACAGTGAGCCAAGAATGTTCTGTTTTGTTGGAGATAATCTGAGGAGCCAAGGTTAAACTGAGACCTGAGAGGTCTCTTAAGGGTGAGGATCTAGAATATTTAAACCCCAATTCCCCATATGTCATTAGTTGAGGGCTGATTCTGAGGGATTGTTAATTTCTTGCAATTATTGTCTCACTATGCAGGTGGTAAGGTAGCCTCCAGCAGAAACAGAATGTTCTTTTTTTTAAAGATTTTATTTATTTATTTGAGAGAGAGAATGAGAGAGAGAGAGAGCATGAGAGGGGGGAGGGTCTGAAGGAGAAGCAGACTCACAGCTGAGCAGGGAGCCCGATGCGGGACTCGATCCTGGGACTCCAGGATCATGACCTGAGCTGAAGGCAGTCGCTTAACCAACTGAGGCACCCAGGCACCCAGAAAGAGAACGTTCTTTAACCATGCAATTCAGGTGCTGACAGTGAGAAATCTGGCCAGTATGCTCTTAAATGCTAAGGGCTGAAGATACGGAGGGGCACCACCCGTGCTTGCTATAGAGATCATTGTATAAAACCACAACTCAGATTGGTTGGTTTTATGGGAACAGAGGTAACCTATTTGTAGCAGAAATTGGAAGTGAATAGATGGACCAAGTAAGGAAAATAAAGGAAGATTATAATTGTAGGACTATTTCAGGGCTATTTATAAATTCTACTAGAAGGATGGCTTATCTTAGTAAATAGAAACTCTTTCATTATATTCTGAGAATAGAGCTGACACTCTTTGGTGAATATTAACTCATTTCTCGTTATTATTGTGTTTCATGTTGATTTGAGTTATGACTTTTTAAAAACCAGGTGTTTTCTAACTCCTTCCAATTTTCATACCATTTAATTATTCAATCACACAGTGGTTTAACCAGCATAAAAAGTCAATCTGGGCGGGGGGGGTCTTCATACAATGACAAGTAATATATTGCAGTGTCACTGTGGCAAACAGTCTAAAGAATGTCTGCCTTCTTGAGAATGTTTAGTGGCTATTTCTGTAAGAGCCAAAGTGTTTTCCAACTCATAAACATTTTAACAAGGAAAATCTAGTGCTCTCATCACCACAAAGTTCCTTTTTTATAGGATCCAAAACATCGAAGGATAAATTATTCACCCAAAAACAAAGTAGCATACCCTACACAATATTTGAAGTGTTCCTCACAGAAGGAGGAAATGTCCTGCATCTTTCAAGCATAGTAATCTTTGCCAAATGAAGAAAAGAATGACCTTAAAGAAGACATAGTCTCTATGCTAATCAGTCCTACACCTTTTAAGTGGGGGAAAAATGATTGTATCAAACTGTGCCAAGAGAAATAAATGAAAAATAGTAAAAGAAAAATCTATTTGGATTTCCCTTTGAAGCCAGAAGTAACAAGGGATTTCTTCTTTTCAACAACTTAAGTTTGTCATGCATGTGGCAGCTCAGAGTATGCACAAGGACAGCAACCTAAGGTTGCAGAGCCTCTATTTTCCATTTAAACTATTATGTAGGCTGAGGATGAGAGTAGAAAAAGATAACAGAGAATGTTCTATGACCTTGTACAAGAAAAGAAAAAGGCCACTTAGAGTGATTATAAATTCACAGCTAATTAAAGGTTAAACACAAGTTGCCAATTATTATGAAAGATAATTGTTCTTCTTTGGCAAACTGATTATGTGTACCATTTGGTAAAGAAGAACAGTGTTTTCATGTTATTGGTTAATGTGGTCACTAGCTCATGCTGCAGCTATAACTTTAAAGAGACTTATCATTGGAGGTCAAGGTTGAGAGGAAATCCTCCAGATTTGTCAAGAAAAGATAAATTTATACAATTTGTAATACTACACATTTCTGATGATTGTTAGTATTGCTTAAGATACATTAATCTAAGGGTTAATATAAGTATTAGGGAGTACAAATTCTATATTAGAGAGTAAGAGACTTTGTCCAATGCATCTTCTTTGGGAAAACTATACAGCATATCATAAAACATGGTGGGGCATTAAGCAGGAGTGTGTAAGTAGACAATGCAAGATATATGAGACAGATATATAGAGGATTTGTGTCAGTAGTGGGTGTATGCACATTAGCATTTAGAAGAAAGTGGCAAATTATGCAAAGATTGCAGAGTGTGGAGAGCCTGTCTAGTGATATCATCACCACAGGGCACAGAAGGAAAGGATCTGAAGAACTCCAAAATATATAGTTTCATCGCAAAGCAAACTTGGAAGCACCATGCAAGTACAGCTCAGAGATTTTGTTAATGTTGCCTTGAATTGTTAGCTCTGAAAACTGAGGTAGAGTTTGAACTGGAAGGCTAATTTTATTGCCTGCATTGGTATCCTGATTGTTCTTCATTTACTTGTCTTTTTAGTGACTTTGAATCTGTGCATAAGCACTCCCAAAAATGTTTTACAACTATGTTACTATATTATTCACTTTTTCACAGATTTTTTTGTAAACCTAGATTATGTATGTGTCGAGGTATATCATAAAAGCATAATTATTCTCTTTTATTAGATGTTCAGTTTAAATAACCATTTAGAGAGTAACTTCTGGGCTACAAACATGGTTTTAAATGTTGCAAAATAGAGGATATACCCCGGTACTGTTTTCAACTGTGTGACTTTGAATTTGGTATCTCATCTTTCCAAGTCTTCCTTTCTTCTTTGTTCAGCTCCTCACCCAAAGGTGGGGCAGGAGGTGGAGATGGTGATAATACTTAGCTCTAAGGTTACTATAAAGGATATAAAAGGTAATATGAATGAAAATATTAAACAAAAATGAGAAGGATTAAACACCTGTGTTCTTCCCACATCTTATTTTCACATGTGCTACATTCTCTGGAGAAAGAAGAAAAAGACTCTGTCTCTACTTCCAGGATCTGAGAATTAGAACATGACCACCAATTCTGGTACATTTTAGATATATTCTCATAGAAAGAGTCAGACACTTGTAAGGGATATTTTTCTTAGCTTGAGAGGAAGGGATAATTATATATCTTTAAGCCACCTATATCATAAATTTGTGACAATATTTGTTATTTCTAAGAAATATTACTTACAGGTTTGAGGAAGATACTGCTTTTCTTAAACTTTTGGAGCCCAGGAAATGCTTGGTAGGCAAAGTAAAAGAATAGGGAAAGAAGAAGCAACACACCTTATAATCTTATCACAATACCTAACCAGTACTGGGTGTCCAGCATGTTCCAGGAACTGGGATAAATGATTTCCATGTATTAAATCACTGACTCTTCACAATAGTCCTGTTAGATTAGGTGGTTTGCCCAATAGACAAATCAACAGCACTTTAGAGAAACCTCTGAGGAAATGGACCACAAATGTTTGTTTTTAATCATTCCATTAAACTATGAAGAAATCTCCAGGAAAATGCCCATAAGGAAAATGAAATTGTACAAAGTGATACCAAGAATATATCCAAAGTATTTTTCTAGAAAGTGATACTTTATATTGTCAGTGTATTGATGACCTGAACTTCCAAATCATATAACAAACCACAGTCTTTCTTCTGAAGCTTTAAACTCAACAACAATGTGTATTAATTTCAAACGGCAGTTATAATCATGATTATCAAAATTATAATTTTCATGATCTGATTTTCATATTGGGTGGATGCTGCTATTTAAATATAGGCCTGGTTTATAATTGTCAGTCTAGAGAATATTGACTGTAACATAACAGTTTTAGGGTAACCACATTTTTTTTTCTATTTTCAGAAAATAGTAGTCCAATCACTGTAAAATTTATCCTTTCATGAACACACATTATTTTTGGTTATTTTAAAGTCATGACTACCATTCTATTTCACCATAATGGAAAAATAAAATCTTACAATGATGTTTTAAAATTTTTTATCATTAAATACCTAGCTGAAGTGATATGTAAATAGCCATGTCAATTTAATTTCTGGAAATTAATAATTAAAATTGAGAACATATTACAGTTGTTATTTAAATTTATAGTTGTTTCAATTTTCTGCTCTTGCTTTTATGTGTTATAGCAATAAAAGTGAAAGATAAACATGATCAGAAATATATATTTAGAAAAACACAAATTAAAGTTTTAAAACTTTAAGATTTTGAAATCACAAGTCAATCAAAACTCTAATTTGATCTTTGGTTTATAGTTCTTCATTTATATTCATTGATATGGGACAATCATGATTATTACTAAAAGTTGCCAGATAACTGTAAACAAAATTGACTGCATTTAATAAAAACAAAACCAAAACGAAAACCAAAACAAATAAACCTTTTTTTGTTTTTTTCTGAAAAGGAGATGTTTTCACATAGCAATTTGATGTTTTAGAGTTGTGTTCCTAAAGATAAACTATGTAGGTAAGCCCAAACTTTAAAATTTATTAGCTGTATGATCTTGGAAAATGTACCTTATAGTTTTCATAAAAAGTAAGGTTAATGTAGCTGTCATCTAGGATTCTTCAGAGGAATCAGTGAGCTTATATTCATGAAAACACCAGTGTGCCTAGAAGAGCAAGCATTCAATACACATTAACTATTATTATTTTTCATGTTTTTTAAAACACTGTAGCCAAAAACACTCTTTATAAATGGCCAAGTAAGTAAGCTTTAGCATTGCATAAATAATACACTGTCCTTATAAACCACGCTGCCTTTGGTTCCAAGTAACTGGAGCCGGAGAAATGAAATATTTGCCACTTACTTTGACTTAACTTGAATGGTTACAATCTAACTCTTGAATTCCTACAGAGCTTTCCAAAATCTACTCTGGAGCAAACCAAAAGGAATTGCGTAGTCATTTTTATTTTCTATTCCTGACACATTTTTCTCTGTTTTATAGCACCAAAGGTCTTGACATAAAATAGGAGAAAGTTTTCAAGAAAGAAGGTAGATATTTTGGAAATCTTTTTCACTTGAACTTCAGCTCAGAAGTATATTTAGAAGAAATATAAATCCTTTCTAACCTCATTCAGTCAGTTGCTTACATTTTAGGTTGCAAGATTTCAAACTGTACTCTATATTTATTGAGCTCAGTGAGGCAAATGTCTATTAAAACCTCAGCAAGCAACTTAGAGACTATTAAAAACCCTCCAAAGGGACGTCACTGTTAAAGTCAGTCAATAAATTAACCACTGGGTTAGGCAGGATGGAGACTCATCTGTCTTTTGAACACTGTTAATGAAGCCTACATTTTTGTATGTTAGTTTCTGCGAAACTGCCTGTGACACATGTTCCTTAGCTACTTTGCCTCATGTCCAGGCATTAAGTATCTCGTAGTTCATTAGAACACTGATGATGTCTAATTAGCTCACAAAGGTTGTCACCAAACAGAAATTTAGAGAACAATTATAATAGTTGGGAATTATCATTAGAGACACATTATCTGGGCATGCTACATGACTGCTCTTACACAGACTGAAGAGGCTGCAATGATAAATCTATGGACTGACCACTTGCAGTATTATTTTTTTATATATTCCAACTAGAAATATTTTAACATAACACATGCACACAAACACACAGACTGACAATGTTAAAAAATCATTATTTTTTTTTCATAATTTAAATTCCAAATCAATTTTTTACTAATGATATCTAATTTTCTCCCCTCTTTGATGGAAATTGTGAGCTATTCTAACATCATGTGCAATATCATAAGGCAAGGCTTTGAAATGGAAACCTATATTCAGTAAACTAAACAGCATTATTGTGCTCAACATCTATACTTTCTTGTGGGCCTTAATTATGGAAATCATCAGATTTTCTAGAAAACTAGTAAGTCATCTATATAGATCACCTGCTGCCTCTATTATTTGAAGGGGAAATAAATGTTCTAGTCATTTATTTTTTTTCTTCAGTATAATTAGATATTAGATGTTTTAAAAAATAAAATAAGAACATCATGATGTCATCAAGTGATATTTCAAAAATAAACTATGACCTGGTTATAACCTAATAATTAAATGCCATACCTAATTTTGTGTCATAGTTAAGCATCTCTCCTTACATCTGAATAAAGTCTGTTTTCAATGGTAGCAGTATAACATACATAAAGTTAGAACACAATGAATAGAAAGACTTTATATCAAAGAGGTCAGGAATTTTTTTTGAAAAAACCTTACATTTTTTTTTCTAAATATTGTCCAAACACTATTTCTCAGCTTAAGAAAGAAGTTTCCAAACTGTTTAATAATTAACATTTTGTGAAACTGCTGATATGTTTGCTATGGGAAAAGGCATGAGATTTAGTCAGAATAGAGAATATTGTCCATTTTTCTGTGGTCTTTTTTCATGGAGATTGCCATGTTTTTAGACTGAAAACTTCTGTTTAAGGTCCATATCCTGACAGATTTTTATGAGAAAAAGATGTCACTATGAAGATGCAAATGCCAAGGAGTCACATGACACCAAGTGTCATAAAAGAAGGGAAATAATGGTCTTTTTAAAAATTATTTTCCCAGACTCTGGCACAGTGCCTGGAATATATTGAGTACTAAATGAATGTTGTAGAATAAACCAGCAAAAGTATAACAAATAGAATATATGAAGATGATGTCAGAACAGAATTAGACTCAGAATCATTCTTTTAAATTGTAAAAGAAGAGGACAAAATTTAATTAGGAATATATAGAAGAACTAGACAGCATAAATATTATAGATTTACATGGATCTATTGAGAAAGAGACTGGGAGATAGTCATGTAGGTATATAATTCCACACAGCAACAATATATAGTACAACTTATTTTCAAGGACATATAAGTAATTTTTAAAAGCTAACCAAATAGTATGTACCTCTAAAAATCATAGTATCTCATAATATAGGAAAAACATGAATAATATTCTCTGGTGGCAATGTAATAAAACTAGAAGTAAATTACAAAATTTTATAAACAACATCCTGCTTGGAAATTTTAAAATGTTCTACTAAATAATTCTCTCATCTATAAAAGCTACAGAACAAAATTACATATACATTAAAAATAATTAGTGAGAAACCCTCTCTCAGAATCAATAAAACTTAAGTAAAGCAGAGATCACAGGACAATGAAGAGCCTTAAAAATATACATTATTAAAAAATTTTAATGACAAAAAATTAATTATCCATTTCATATAGTTGGAAAAAGGAGTGCAAATAAACAGAAAGAAAACAGAGTAAAGGAAACAATAAGCAGAAATCAATAAATAATAAATATAAGTGGATAAATCAATCAATAATTATTGATGAATCAATAAATACGAAATATAAGTAAATGGAATAAAAAAGTAAAAAGCTTGACTTTTAAAAAAATTTAAAAATAAAGCTGCATTAACACAGTCAAGAAAAAGTGATAGACATATGCACTTTTTAAAGATATATCAGAAAAAATTAATGATGAAAGAGAAATGACATTGGAACAAAAGGAATTAAGAGATCATGCTATTATACAAATTAATTTTAACACTTAGATAAAATTGATAAATTTTTAGGAAAATATGAATTAACAAATTAAACTAATGCATATATATAAAACATAAGGTTAAAAATTTCTCTAGAGGGACGCCTGAGTGGCTCAGTTAGTTAAGTGCCTGCCTTCGGCTCAGGTCATGATCCCAGGGTCCCTGCTTCTCTCTCTGCCTGCTCTGCTTGCTGTTCCCCCTGCTTGTGCTCTCTCACTCTCTGACAAATAAATAAATAAATCTTTAAAAAATTTCTCTAGAAAAAATTAAGGAAGTTATGACATCAGAAAAAAAAAGCACTAGTACCAAATGGAATCACAATGGAAATCTACCCAAACTTCCCAAATCAGGTAACTCTAATGCTATTCAATATGCACAAAAGCACAGAAAAAACAAGAAAAGAAGCCAAATTATTTTTTTTTGAAATGAGTATGATATAATATAAAACTTGATAAAGCATATACAGAAAAGAAAGCTTTAAACTCTTCCTGAAAACTGAGGATCTCTACCTATTTTATAAGATCTACATTATTCTGATATTAAAACCAGAAAAAAAAATCAGAGAAGACTGCAAACCAATGTGTCATGAACATAGAGTAAAAACTCTTAGCAAACTAGAAATGATAGAGAATATCTTCAAATTGGTAAGGGTTATCTAAAAATCCTATAGATAACATGATATTCAACTGAGAAAGATTGTTTTATCTTTCACATCAAGAGCAAGACATGGAAGTGTGTTCTCATCACTTCTTTTCAACATTCTACTGGAGATTTTAGACAGTGAAATAAAGGAACAAAAATTAATAAAACAGCATATTGGAAAGAAACAAAATTCCTATTTACAACTAGCATGATTATGTTTGGAGAAACTCCAATGGATTCTACAAAAATGCTACAAGAAGCAATAAGTTAGCTTATCTAGGTTGTAGGATATTATGATAAATATGCAAAAAAACCCCTATTTCTCTATACTATCAATGAACAACCAAAATTTGAAATTCTTGAAAATGCTATTATAATAGCATCAAAAATATAAAACATTTAGGGATGGATCTGACAAAAAATGTGTAGGATTTGTACACTGAAAACCACAAAATGCATTGGAGAGGGCATTTAATGTACATCTAAGTAATGTTTTACACATTAAAATCTGTTTTTAAAGTTCTTATATAATAGCATAGGATGTCGAATATCCAAAACAACTTTGCAGAAGAAAACAGTAGAACTATCACTGTCCAATTTCAAAATTTATTTTAAAGTTACAGTAATCAAGGCAATATAAGTTTGGTGTCAAAATAGATGAATAGATCAACAAAACAGAGTCGAGAAACAGACTATCTTTTTATCTAGCATCTATCTAGCATCTATGTATCTATGTATCTATGTATCTATCATCTATGTATCTATCTATCCATTTATCTATCTATCCATTTATCTATCTATCCATCTATCTATCCGTCTATCCATCTATCTATCATCTATCTATCTATCCATCTATCTATCTATCTATCATCTATCCATCTACCCATCTACCCATCTATCTATCCATCTCTCTATCCATCCATCTATCTATCTATCCATCTATCTATGTATCTATCATCTATCTATATCTATCTACATCTATACCCATATCTGAATCTAAATCTATCTAATATGCTTTCATTCTTATCAAGAGAGAAAGTATTGTCTTTTCAACAAATAGTGCTAGGAAAATTGGATATCCATATGCAAATACATGAACTTTGATCCATACTTCATACCACATACAAGAACTAATTCAAAATTAAACATACTATAATTGCTCATTTAAAACCTAAAAGTATAAAACTTCTATAATATAATATGTTAATTTGATATGATACATAAATATAGGAGAAAACCTATAACTTTAGATTAGGCAAATATATCCTAAATATAAAACCCAAGCACAATTCATAAAAAAGAAATTGATATCCTAAATATAAAACCCAAGCACAATTCATAAAACAAGAAGTTGATTAGTTGGACTTCATCAAAATTAAAAATAGACAATTTTTGTTTCTGCAAAGACACTGTTAAGAAAGAAGAGAAAATGTTTGCATTATACATCTGATAAAGGACTAGTGTCTAGAATATAAAAAGAACTCTCAAAATTCAGTAATAAGGAAACAAAAATAAAACAATAAAATACATGCAAAACAATTGAGCAGATACTTCACCAAAGAAGATGAAAAAACAGCATATACCTAATTAGACTTCATATAATTCTTTAAAAACTATAAACTAATCTATGGTGACAGAAAGTAAGTCAGTGTTTATCTTGGATTATGAATGAGTTGGAGTTAGGCATTGAGAACAGAGAAGGATAGTAGTGAATTACTACAAAGGGTTATGTGGAAACTTTTGAAAGTGATAAATAAATTCATTTTCTTAATATTATGGATGGTTTCACAGGTGTATAACTATGTCAAAAGCATATCATATTGCTTGCTTTCAATGGGTATAGTTTACTGAATATCAATTATACTTCATTAAAGCTGTAAAAATAAATTCATGGGGAGTATATCCTAAGGCTCAAAACAGAATTAAATTAGAAATGAAGAACAATAGGATATTTAGAAAAATCCAAAATATTTATAAATTAAACAACAGATTTCTAAATACAAAAACCATGGGCTAAATCTCAAGGGAAATTAGAAAACATTTTCAATTGAACAATAATGAAAATACAACATATCAAAAGTAGGGGATTCATTTAAAGTAGTGCTGGGGAAAATACAGTTTTAAATGCTTTTATTAGAAATATAAGATCTATAATCAATTGGCCTGTGATTCTAAGGAGAAATATAATTCTAGAAATCAATGAAATATTCAATATATGAAAGTATAAATCTTTAAAAAGATCAACAAAATTGATAAATCTCCAGAGTATCAAAGAAAATTAGAATACAGTACACCTATATCAGGAATGAAAACCTTTATTTTTTATGTATTTATGTGTGTATGTATATATTTATTTATTTATTTTTAAGATTTTATTTATTTATTTTTCAGAGAGAGAGCACAAGCAAGGGTAGGGTCAGGCAGAGGAAGAAGCAGACTCCCTGCTGAGCAAGGAGCCTGAATCGGGACTGGATCCCAGGACCCTGGAATCATGACCTGAGTTGGAGGCAGACGCTTAACAACCAACTGAGCCACCCAGGCATCCCAAGAATGAAACCCTTTAAATACTAAGGAAGTAATAGGTAATTTTATACCAATAAATTTGTTAAGAAATAGTATATACAAATTTCTCAAAAAGCCAAACTAATAAAGTCACTGTAAAAGGGAAATTTCAAATCCATCTGACTTAACTGGTGAGTTTTTTTCAAACATCTAAAGAAATGACACCAACCTTATACTTTTCAACATATTTCATTCATAGACCAGAATTATGCAGTTATTAAATCCTGACAAAAAAGGCATTGAAAAAAGTTATTCTCTAATATGCTTCATTAATATAGACACAAGAGTCCTTATAATGTCATACAGTTTTCTCCTAAGATTATGAACAAAGAATCCCCATCCCCTCATTATTTTGATTCATTATTGTTAGAGGTGACAGCCAATGAATTAAAACAATATAAAGACATAAAGAACATCAGTTTGGAAAGGAAGATGTTAAGATGCTGTTATAGATCTATGACTTCATTGTTTATATACAGAATCCTAGGCAATTTACAAAATAACTAGGAGAACAAGCTAGCACCTGGATTTACCAAGTTTATAGGATCTAAGTTTAAATACAAGATACAATGCATTTTTTTATGTACAAGTCACAAATTTTGACAAATTACATTTTAAAAGGTGCTATTTACACTAATTCAAAAAGGTATATGCACCTCTGTGTTTTGTAGCAGTATTTAAACTGACCAAGATATGGAAGCAACCTATGTGCCCACTGATGGAAAAATGAATAAAGATGTGGTATATATACAATGGAATATTACTCAGCTATAAAAAAGAATGAGATCTTGCCGTTTGCAAAAGCATGCATGGACCTAGAGAATATTATGCTAAGTGAAGTAAGTCAGACAGAGAAAGACAAATACCACATGATTTTACTCATATGTGGAAGCTAACAAAACAAAACAAATGAACAAATAAAAAAACAAAAGCCAGACTTCAATACACAGAATGAACTGGTGATTGTCAGAGCAGAGGAAGGTGGAGGTGGATGTGTGAAATAGATAAAGGAGATTAAGAGGTCCAAACTTCCAGTTATAAAATAAATAAGTCACAGGGATTAAAAATACAGCTTAGAGAAAAGAGTCAATCATATCGTAATAGTGTATGGTTTAAAAAAATGTGCTATTTGCAAAAGCCAAAGAATAATGAAAGAATTAGGAAGAAATTTCACAAAGGACATGCAAGACTTCTACAATGGAAACTACAAAAAATTCTTGAGAGATGTTAAAGAAGATGTGCATGCAGGCATACCTCAGATATATTGTGGGTTCAGTTCATTACTACTTTAATAAAGCAAATGTCACAATAAAGTGAGCCAAATAATTTTTTTGATTTCCTAATAAATTAAAAAAAATAGTTACACTAAACTGTAATATTTTAAGTGTGTAATAGCATTATATCTTCAGAAATGTATATACCATAATTTAAAAATTCTTTATTGCTAAAAAATGCTAACCATCATTTCAGCTTTCAATGGGTTGTAATCACTGATCACTGTAACAGAAATAATAATGAAAAAGTTTGAAATATTGTAAAAATTACCAAAATGTGACACAAAGACATGAAGTGAACAAATGGTCTTGGAAAAATGGTGTCAATAGAGTTGTTTGACACGGGGTTGCTACAAACCTTCAATTTGTAAAAAAATGTAATATCTATAAAGCATAATATGATGAAGCACAGTAAAATGAGATATGTCTATAAGTAGATACAGCTGCTTCATGTATTAGATAACTCAATATTGTTAAAATGTCATACACCCCAAAATGATCTATAGATTCAAAACAACTTTAACCCAAATCCCCTCAGGCTTTATTTATTTTTTGGAAATCATCAATTTTATTCTAAAATGTATATGCAAATTCAAAGAATTTAGACTGTCAATGTAATCTGAAAAAGAACACAGTTGGAGGATTTACATCACCTGATTTTAGGACTAATCTTATAATGCTAGAGTAATCAAGATAATTTGATACTGGAATAAATTTTGACAAATATATCAATGACAAAATAAAGAACTCAAAATAGAACCTCTCTGCCATTTGATTAAAAAAAAAAGCCAAAGCAATACAATGGAGAAAAATATTTATTTTTAACAAACTGTCCTAGAATAACTTTATCTGTAAGAAAATGAACCTCAACACCCACTTCACTCCATATACAAAAATTAGAGATGAATTTATAGACATAAACATATCTAAAATTATAAAGCTACTGTTAGAATACATTGGGGAACATCTGCCTGACTTGAGAGTAATACAGGTTTTTAGACAGGACAGAGAAAACAAAACTTTAAATTATACCTTATCAAAATTAAGAACTTTTTTCTCATCAAATGATTCTATTAAGAAAATAAATAGGCATATCAATATAAAATAATTTTATTTTCTGTATGTAGAGAAACATAGATGTAGATAAAAAACAGATTTTTTAAAATTTCCCTATTAATTGAAAGAGCCCAGAGCAATGACAATTAAGTATTAATGAGCACACCTAGTGCCCAGACCTTGTTTTCTACATACCATACATAATTAAAAGGAAACAGGTCTTGAGAAATGTTTTATTTTGGTTCTGAGTTAAGAAAAGGGAGCCTTGGAGAGTGAATGTAACACATGCAATAAATAAAATCCTTTAGTTAATAGTGGTAAATATGGGGGAAAAAGCAGAGAAAATGAAGATAAATAAATTTTTCATTGGAGTAACTATTATATCAAGTCTTTACTATGAAAATTGGTAATGGAAGGGTAAGAAAAGGGCATTTATCTATTGTCTTTTGAAGAGGTGTGGTAGTTCATTTTCCTTTGAACTGTAGAAGTTTGAGTGAGAAGATCACTTTCCAACTCAGTAAAATTTTTATTTCAAGCAAGGGTTAGTGAATATTAAAAGCATTAGTTGTTGTCAACTAGTAGCCACAAAGCTTATTTCAAAGGGGAAAAAATACTTAACTAGTTCTGATGATTGGCCCCTGAACTAAGTAATCAAGTTTATTGTCCCACACTGTGAGGAAAACTGACATTGTTTGCAGTCCAATGAGATGCAATACGAAGTAGATATTGTCACTTGAAATGGATGTTTCCCCAGAATAGTTAACCTGAATCTATCCCACCTTTAGATCTAACTTGTACGATAGTGTATATGATAAAGGCAAGGCTCAATGATACACTATATAATCAGAAACATCTCAAATGTAAAGTATTTCACAAGGAAACTATTCTGGCATCTTTACAAAGTCAGTGTCATAGGAAACAACAAAAAAAGATGGATGGGTGAGAAGATTGTAGATATTAAAATTATGAGCCTAAGAAGATATAACCTAAAGGGAACAAACTTGATTTTATCTTGGTATAAAAGAGCAAACAAAAAGAGCTGTTAGGGACATTTTGGAACTTTGAATGTGGATTGGATTTTAGACAATATTAGTAATTTTTTTAAAATATTTTTTTTATGATTTTATTTATTTGACAGAGAGAGACACAGCGAGAGAGGAAACACAAGCAGGGGGAGTGGGAGAGGGAGAAGCAGGCTTCCCGCTGAGCAGGGAGCCCGATGTGGGGCTCGATCCCAGGACCCCGGGATCATGACCTGAGCTAAAGGCAGATGCGTAATGACTGAGCCACCCAGGCGCCCCCAATATTAGTAATTTTAAGTGAAATTACTATTTTGGTATAATGATGCTATGGCACATATAGAAAAACAAACTTTAAAGAGAAATATGTTGGAGTATTTAGGAGTAAAGTTGTCTTATGACTGCCAATTTCATCAGTTCAGAAGAAAAAAGCATATACAAAAACAAATTATACAAATCATAGGTCAATAGATACATAAAAGAAATATCACAAAATAACTAGTCTAGCTGCTGGGTATATGGATACTTAGTGTCCTTTTACTTTTTTGTGAAACTAAATTTTTAATAATAAAATTTTGATTGATACAATGTAATCATTATTTTAATTTTATGCACCAGTATCAATATCAATCCCTTTCTAAGTATGCCCCCCTTTCTCCCTAGTCCCTTGGGTCTAGTGACCCAAGTCAGAATTCCACAAACAATATCTCATAGAGTAATGATATGCCTCAAAATTACAGAATGTAGGTGAATGCTCTAGAATTGGCTTTTCTCATTCTAAAGAAGTTCCAAGACCCACACAGAAAAGTCTCAAGAATTGAACAGGAAAAAGGCAACACGGAAGAATGGATAGAGTATGGGATTTAGAGATAGAATTGGATGAAAATCTCTGTTCTGCCACTTTCTAGCACATAGTCTCTAAGACCTTTCATTCTTCATCTGAAAAATTAATATGACAATGTGTAACCCCTAAGAATTGGGTTGAATTGGTGAGAATTAAATGAAGAATTAAAACATGTAAAGAGTATATTGTAGGGACTGGCATAGTACATAATAGCATAACCAATTATCTCAGTAAAAAAGACTTCAAGATGCATTGCTAAATTTAATGGAAGACAGTTCATATGAGACAGACTGGGCCATTAGTAATAGAAAAGGTTTATATTTACAACTTAAACTCTGTAATGGAGGCAGTGTGGGAAAAACACGATCTCAGCCATTTCTTTGATGAAGAGCAATGAAACTCCAGCAATCATGGCCTGCTAATGTAAGCTATTAGGAAAACAGCGGGGGGCAAGAATCTGTTCACTGTAAGGGAATGCAATATTTATCAGTGCTCATTAGACTGTGCACATTATATGGTTTTGCTCTTGCTGAAAATGGTCATTGTACTCAAAACTAAAATAAAGTACAAAAAGTAAATATGTTTTATAGCTAGATTGCCAGGTAAATTTGTGTCTGAACAGTCAAAGGAGCCCCCCTAACTAAACTAAATAGGGCAGGTGGTTTTGTTGGAGATTCTATGTGGAAGTGGGACAACTCATATCCAAAAAATCTTGGGTAAAGAAAACATAAAGGGAATACTGTATGGCAGGCAAGTTTTTCTCTCTGTTCCTGTATTACAGATCTATGAAATGGACAGGTTGGATTAAGTTTACTTTAAAAAGCCTGAGGACTCTAGCATTTCTGAGATACATGAGGCTATCTGTGTTATCCAATACTAAGTTCATTATTGTTATTCTCTTATCTGATGATACACATCTTGCCATTTTCCCCTTTTCTCATTCTCCTCTGACTGTTCCTCCACAGTTCTAGGACCACTCCCCCCTCAAGAAACCACACTTTTTGTTCCTTCTATCTGGAAGTCTCCTTACTCAGGTAGCTGCATGGTTCATTCCATTATTTGTCAGTTCTGTTAAATGTCATCTTCTCACTAATGTTTTCCTCACCAGTCTTATAATGAGCTGGGCAGATGTATCCCTCTCTCTTCCTTTTTAATTTCTGAAACATTTTGTTTAAGATAGAAAACAATTGCTCTTGAAACATATAATAAGTGCAACTTTTACTTTCCAGTAAGTTGTGGAAGACTAATACTCCTGTTGAAAATAGAAAAAAATTCTAGATAAAAATTTTAAAAATATTTTTAAAAATGTTAGAGGTCTATGGAAGTAAAGACCAGATGAACTAAAATCCTTAAGTGAGGAAACAGTTTTCTTCTTGGGGACATTTTGCTGAAAGTGGACACACACTGAAGATCAGACCAATCATAGAGCAAAAGCTTTTGTTGGTGGGGAAAAAATTAAAAAAAAAAACACACACAACATCCAGTGGATACATGACAATGGAATAAAAAACAAATAAATATGATTTTCAATGGTCTTAAATGCATAACCAGATTCCTCTAGGGGGCATTTGCTGAGTTACTGCTGTGCATGAATCAAGGAATTAGGGTATATTAAAAGCATCTAAAAGATTGAATATGATCTCTTGCTTCTTCATAGTGATTATAAAACAGATCCGCTAGAGAGAAGGGTCCATCTCAAGCATAAATCCTGTCTTTCCCTCAAGATAGGCATCTGATTTTGAAGCTTCATTTGATATAACCAAAGAGAGATGGGCTAGGAACTTGTGAAAGAAGAAAGAAATTTTCCAGAGGATTTCAGGGCTGAGGATATACATACAAGGAAGGTTCTCAAATAAAAGACCAGGGAGGCTAATCCCTAAACAAATCCAAAACTGAGATAAATTGAGTTTTACCAGAAATGCAACCTAGCCCCAAACCAGCTTAATTCCTGATTAAATTGAAGTTATCACTCTCTCACCTTATTTACTTAACAGAGAAAAAAAGAGAAAAAAAGAAAAGTCTCTCTGGGAATAGATAATATCACCAGAAGTTTCCACCTTTCCTTCACACATAAGCTCTGGCATAGAATTAACAGTTGTTCAAAATTGCAAGAAAATATGATTGATAATCAAAAGAAAAATAAAGACAATAGAAGCAGTGCACAGGTGGTTCAGATACTAGAGTTTTTGTTTCCATTCATCCTATTACATTTTCTAATTCTCTTTGTTATTTCTTCCTTAAAATATTGGTTATTTAGAAATGTGTTGTTTTATTTCCACATATTTTCCAATTTCCCAAGTTTTCCTCTGTTATTGATTTCTAATTCCATTCTATTGTGGTAATAGAACATACTTTGTATGATTTCAATCATTTTTTAATTTACTGAAACTTGTTTTATGGCCCAGTGTATTCTCTACCCTTGAGAATGTCCCATGTGTACTCAAGAAGAATGTGTATTCTACTTTGGGAAAAGTACTTTATACATATCTGTTAGATCTGGTTGGTTTATACTGTTGTTCAAGTCTTTTATGTTCTTGCTGATATTATAATTGTTCTTTTATTAAATGTGGGAATTTTAGGTTTCAAACTATTGCTGTTGAATTATCTATTTTGCCCCTCAATTTTTCATGTTTGCTTTGTGTCTTTTCAATCTCTGCTGTCAGGTGCGTATATATTTATAGTTGTATATCTTCTTGATCAGTTGATCTTTTATCATTATAAATGTCTTTATTTTTCTGTAGAAACTAATTTTGTCTTAAAATCTATCTTGTTTGCTATTATTATAACTGCCCTAGCTCTTTGCTTTCTGTTTGCAGAAAGTCTTTTACTATCAACATATTTACATCTTTTTTTCTTTTGATTTTATTGAGAATTACCTGACATACATTGATTTATAAATTTAAGTTATACAGCATGATGGTGTGATTTACATATATTGTTAAATGATTACCACAATAGGTTTAGTTAACATCCATCATCCTGTATAGATGCAATTAAAAAAAAACTCCCTGTGATAGAGAACTTTTAGGATCTACTGTCCTAACTTGCCTATATATCATATGTCAGTGTTAACTATAGTCACTATGTTGTCCATTACATCTCTAGTACTATATATATATAACCAGAAGTTTTTACTTTTGGTCACCTTCCTCTGATCACCCCACCTCCAATCTTCCTGCTTCTGGTAACCACAAATGAGATCCCTTTTTCTGTGAGTTTGATGTTTTGGTTTGGTTTGGTTTGGTTTTGGAGGGAGTTGTTTGTTTTTTAAGATTCTACAGTAAGTGAGATAATATATTATTTGTTTTTCTTTGTCAGAATTACTTTGCTTAGCAAAATGCCTTCAAGTTCCATCTATGTTGTCACAAATGGTAGGATTTCCTCATTTGTTATGGCTGAATAATAATCCATTATGTATATGTACCACAACTTCTTTATCCATTCATCCACTGATGAACTGTTAGGTTGTTTAATATTTTGGTTAGTGTAAACCATGATGCTATAAACATGGGGATACAGATATCTTTTAGAGTAAATGGTTTTGTTTCCTTCGGATATATTTCTAGAAGTAGAATTGCTGAAGTATATGGTAGTTCTATCTTAGCTTTTTGAGGAACTACCGATTTGTGACTGTAAATCTAAAGTGTGTATCCTGTAGACACCATATAGCTGGGTCATGTTATGTTTATCCGTTTGGCTAATATCTGCCTTTATTTGGAGTTTTAATTAAACTAAACAAAGTAGTTAATCAATATATTTAACATAATTACTGATATTTAACTATCAGTACAAAGTATTGATAGACTTTATGTCTACCATTTTGCTATTTCTTTTATATATGTCTTATATCTTTGTTTCTCCAACCCTTTATTCTTCTGTTAAATATATATATTTTTAGTATACTGCTTTAATTCCCTATTGATTCTTTTAGTATATAGTTTAAAAATATTTTCTTAGTAGTTGCCCTGGAGATTACAATTAACATCTTAATTTATAACATTTTAGTTTAGATTAACACCAACTTAAACAGTACAGAAACAAACAAACAAAACTTCACTCCTATATAATATCATTCCTTCCCACCTTCTTTGTGCTTTTATTGTCCTACAAGTTACATATTATATATTATGTGCTCATGAACATGAATTTGTAATTATTGCTCTGCACAGTTGTCTTTTATATCAGATAGGAGATAAAAGAGTTACAAACAAAAATACATCTATAACAGGGATGCCTGAGTGGTTCTGTTGGTTAAGTGTCTGCCTTCAGCTCAGGTCCTGATCCCAGGGTCCTGGAATTGAGTCTCGCATCGACCTCTTTGCTTATCAGGGAGCCTACTTCTCCCTCTGCCTGCCACTGCCCCTGCTTGTGCTCACTCTCTCTCTCTGACAAATAAATAAATAAAATAAAATAAAAATCCATCTATAACATGTTGTATGTATATATATGTTGTTTCTTTCTTTCTTTCTCTTTCTTTTTTTCTTTCTCTCTCTCTTTCTTTATTTCTTCTTTCTTTTTCTTTCAACCAAGGATAAGCCTACATTATCACATCATAATCCATAGTTTACCTTAGCTTCATTCTTGGTGTTATACATTCCATGTGTTCAGAAAAATGTATACTGACATATAGCCATCATATGGTATCAAACAGGTTTATTGCCCTAAAAATCCTCTGTGCTCTGCCTATTCATCTCTCTCCCCAGAGCCCAATCAACAACTGATCTTGTCATTGTCCTTGTAGTTTTGCCTTTTCTAGTTTGCCATGTCATTGAAATCACAGTATGTTGCCTTTTCAGATTGGCTTCTTTTTCATAGCAATGTGTATTTAAGTTTTATCCACGTATTTTTATGGCTTGATAGCTCATTTTGTTTTAGTGTTGAATAATATTCCAATATCTGTATGACCCACAATTTACTTATCCATTCACCTAATCAGGCCATCTTGGTTGCTTACAAGTTTTGACAATTATGAATAAAGCTGCTATAAATATCTGTGCACAGAATTTTTGTGGAAATGTTTCTTCATTTTTAAGACTGTTTTTTTAAGAAAAATTTTAAGTTCACAGCAAAATTGAGAAGAATGTACCATGATTTTTCATATCCCCTCATTCCCTATATATACTTAACCTCTCCCATTGTTAACATCTTCACAGAGTGCTAGTTTTGCTACAACTGATGAACTTACACTGGCAGGTAATTCTCCCAAAGTCCATGTTTTCCATTATGGTTCACTTTTCGTGTCCTATATCTATGGGTTTGGACAAATGTATTATTTGTATATTATAGTAACTTAAAGAGTATTTTTACTGCTCTAAAAATCCCTTGTTATCCACCAAAATAAACTTGAAAGAACAAAAACTCATGAATAAAAATAACAGTATAGAAAAAACACACAAGTGAATATAAAATTACAGTTCTTTTTTTTTTTTAAGTAGGCTCCATAGTGAAGCCCAACATAGGGCTTGAACTCTTGACTCTGAGATCAAGACCTGAGCTGAGATCAAGAGTTGGACACTTTACAAACTGAGCTACCCAGGTGCCCCTAAAATTCTGATTCTGATAAAAATTATGAAAATAGATACGAGAAGCTATGAGCATTGAATGAGATTGGGTCCAGTCTCTCAAATCAGGAAATATTTATGTGAGAAAGTAACTCAATAATGAGTAGTAACTAAAGACAACTGAAACCAGGGCACCAAAAAAAGGTTAAAAGGATGTAAGCTGTCAGTAGCAATTCATCAACAATCTGGAGTCACACCCTGTGCTTAAAGTTAGTTCTTTCCTGGAGTGCTTAGGCTCTCAGTCAGTTAAACATCTGCCTTAGACTCAGGTCATGATCCCGAAGTCCTGGAATTGAGTCCTGCATTGGGCTCCTTGCTCAGCAGGAGGCCTGTTTCTCCCTCTCCCTCTGCTACTCCCCTTGCTGTTCTCTCTCTCTCTTTCTCTCTCTCTCTGTCAAATAAATAAATAAAATCTTTAAAAAATAAAAAGTAAAGTTAGTTCTTTATTAGGTACTACTAGGTATTTAGCAAATTTTCATGAATGATGATATTACTTTTGTGAATATTAATATTAAATAAACAAGGTCTATAGCTAATTTTAGGGGCAAGGAGAGATTTCTCTCACTGGAGGACTAATAAATAAGAATCCAAAATCCGATCTTCACTCATATTTTTAAATATTTGTTTTGGCTACAAAATTAAATGTCTCATTGGAGAACAAAAATTTAATCTCTTAACAGTTACCTACTCCTTTATGTAAATTCAGTTATCAGTGGCTTTTAAAGACTAAAACAGAGAAGACAGAACAGAGTATTTGTATTTTGGGTGTCTGCATCAGGGTGAAATATAAGAGGTGTGGTATAAAATGCTGAAAACAGTAAAATCTAAAATGTAAGGAACATGAACACACACACATTTCATCAATATCCCCATTGTACTCAGAAAGGATTTTACCCTCCCTCAAAAGTTGGAAGGATGATGGAGACAGGGATTAGAAGAGGGATACATTTACTACTAAAGATTATTAAATAAAAATTCCAAACTTCAAGTTTCATTATCAGAAATACTATAGAAATAAGCTGAGAGTTGGGATATCTTCTTCCAGGAACTATTTAGTTTTGTTTTGTGGCAGGTTATGGGGCAGATGATATTTGCTTTGCTTTGGTTTTAACTAGATCAGAGTTGGCTTTTAGGAGTACTTGTCTATTTCCTGTTTCCAGCTGCCAATCTCCTATTTTATCCTTGACTGGAAAGCTAACACACCACATAGAGTTTAAGTAATTGGTGACTAAAATTTGGTCATGGTGTTAGTCATTTATCTTACTTGCTGCAGTTGTGTTAATTTCAACTCAGTTCACGTAACAAACTTCCAGATCAAAATTGTAAAAACCTCATTCTCATCCATATTATCCCATTCCTAGTATGCCAACCTCATGTTTTTCTAATGGTAACACTGACACCTCCCTCATCATTGCAATCTGGGCATCTGTTTAATACTGATATGAGACACACTGTGATAAATTTAGTTCCCTGGCCTACCTGGACCTATGATCTGCTATCCCCTCAAGGACTTCTTTTTAATTGAGTAAATTTTAAAAAAATGCCTTTTCTTTTCTCCTTTCAAAATAGAACTTAAATTACAGTAAAGGACTTTTTTTTTTTTTAAATCACACAAAGACAATGTGAGAGCAGACAAAATCAGATTAATAGAGGTTAGGCCAATTTTGGAAGATGTGAAATGGATTGATTTCTGACTTAGTAAAGAAGGCTAAAAGTGAACTTCCTGAAAAAAAGTAACAAGAAGTGAGCTAAATGTGTGGCAGAACTATAACAAACTTAAACTAAAGCTTAAGGACATGTAGACTAGGGATACAAATATAGGGATTGGTTGAAAGTCTTAATAAAGGAGTATTTAAACCCTCTCTTAGGTAGGGATGGATTCTAAGAAAAATAGCCTCAGATGAGGATTCTTATGCAAGTTATTCATTGAGGAGTGTCCTTAGGAAAAACCTATAAGGAAATGAAGTGGAAGAAGCTAAGCAAAATGTTGTTTCAGCTGATATCTAGCCTCAACCCAATCCCATGGTGACTCTAGAGTATGAATGGTATCACAGAGATTTCTACCCTTCAGGATAGGAAGTCATGTTTTTATCTCCTCATAGGAGTCACTCATTGACTGAAGGAATTACCACTAGAGTGACCTAGGCAAATATCATTTTTTTAATGGAGGTGCATCTATTAAAAATGTCTGATTTAAAAACATTTTATAAAATGTATGAGTCCATATGAGTTATATTGATTTACTGATGGATATTTTGAACAATGGGATACAAAAGATGTGTGTATACATATTTGTTTATTAACTAATCAGTGCACATGAAGATTCTCCATAGTGCTCAGGTAATATTTTTTCATCTTCAAGTGAAGAAACAGTCTATTCATGTTCTAGATTGTCATTCCAGGATAATTTCACATCTCTTATTAGGGAAAAAGGTAGCAATATTGTTCTTCAGAACCTGTTTGTATTGAAACAATATAATTTTTTTTTACCTCTGCAGCTACTTACTATCATTTATTTAATTAAGTTTGAACTATTTCTCATGACAGTGTATTATCCATTATGCTGGTCAGTAATAGTGGAGTCTATTGATTTTCTGGAAGGGTGTAACTCTGTTTTTTGATGATGACCATAAATGCAGGTCTAACCCAAAGTACACAGGAAAATGTGAATGATAATTTTTTTCATCATATTAGGTTTACCATTTTAGAATTTTAATGTAAAGATAACACAACGCAATTTTCAACTATGTCTTCTCTTGGGTGCTTTAGGCTATAATCACTGCATTCTTAGAGTGTTGCTGGCACTCCTACCTTCCACATCACCACCACCAAGGAGGATAGGGAAGGACCTATGGTCAGAGTGAGAAGAGCCATTCTATTATCATAAGGAATGTCCATTCTTTGTCCAACATGGCTAGAAGACAAATTAGGAGGGTACACATTTAAGACAGAGGCAAGAGAAAACATTAATTGGAAGGGCCACTGGATTAAAAAGCAAAGATCTTGGAAGTCTTAGGAGGCAATAGGCACAGGCACTAGAAGACCATACAACATGTGGTGTAGGTTCTGAAGGGATGTTGATAGCACTGGCAAAGTGTTAACTAGATAAAGAACACTTACTACCACTCCACCACCATTGGGGGCTGTAAAACAGGGGGAGCACTATGATAGAAACACAGACAACAGGCAACACATAGGCTCATACACAGGTTCAAACTCACAGGTTAGTGATAAACCATTGGTAACCAAGAGATCTGACCTCATTCTGTGTCTAACGTAAGTAAGAATCACTACAAATTAGTATGTCAACACCATTCCAGGGCCCAAACTCACAAAAGATACAAAAGAAGTATCTTGCTGGTCAGTGGGAACAATTCACTTGCCAGGCTGCCTTTCTGGAATTGGGATCTGCCATGAGAAGCTGGGATGACCCCAGGGACTTGAGTCCTGGATTTCCTCAGGATATCTGGTTGACCCAACATGAGTGGGGTGACAAAAGTGCACTAAAGTGGAGAAATAGAGTATAGATCCAGAGTCCAGGACCAGGACTCTCCCCATCCACAGCCTTCCTCAGTGGTGCTTCTTGCCCCAGGTAGTCCAAGGCATGAGAGCAGCCTTCTGCTGAAGAAGGCACTGTAAAGCACACAGCCCTCTCAAAATACTGGCACTCACATCTCCCTTACCCTCAAGCAAAATTATTATACCATTTCTTTTTTTGGAAGCTAAAAATCCCATATATATGATTTTCATATACCAGATATTTCATGATTCCCTAGAAAGTGGTCACACACCCCACGCTGTGAAACTATACTCATAAAACAAGGTGTGCTTCTGCACGTAGAACAATCAACATATTATGTAGTTTCTTGCTGTTAAATGTGACTGAAGTCAATAATCAAAATTCAAAACCTCATATCTGAATAAAAAGGAACTAATTCAAAGAAACCTGGAGGAAACAAATAATGTAGGGAAAACTAAATACTTTAAAATCACTATTTCAGTTTAGTCAGCGAAACACACACACAAAATTTTGCATATAGATAACAACAAAAGCAAATGCACACATTAAAAGAACATTCTGAGTACAAGGAAGAGCTCATGTAAGTACAAAAGTAGCATAAATACAATGAAAACAGATTAAAGGCTTAGAAGAAAAATGGAAGTTTCCCCAAAAATACAACTGAAAGACAAAGAGATAAAAAATAAAAGAGAACAAAAAATCCCATAAAAAACTCTATGAAATGAGAGGATTAACAAGGAGAACCAATGCCCAATTGAAAGAAATCCCTATTAGAAGTGGAATGAAGTTGAAAAATACTTACGCCAAAGCATATTATCAGGAAATATCAGAAGAAGAGAAATTAAAAAAACAAACAAAAAACTCTTTAAACCTTCCCAGCCTGTTATAAATAAATGTAACCCCAAAAATGATCATATTGAAAGATCTGGTTATCAGAGTAGTATCAGAGAGTTCTATTCCATCAATTTTGGATTGTTCAAGGGCTTATTATAGGATATTTTACCTTACTTTTAGCTATTAAGTAGATGTTAATTTTCAAAAGAAATACACCTTAACTCATTAGAATTAACATGCCTCACACACTGGCTGATAAAAAAAAAATGTATGAGGTACTTGAACTTGGATAAATAAGTAATATATTTTTTAGAATGTATTTATTTATTTTATTTTTTTAAGATTTTATTTATTTATTTGACAGAGAGAGAGCACACAAGCAGGGTGAGCAGGAGAGGGAGAAGCAGGCTCTCCACTGAGCAGGGAGCCCCGGGGGGGTAGGGGGGCTCGATCCCAGGACCCTGGGATCATGACTTGAGCCAAAGGCAGGCGCTTAACTGACTGAGCCACCCAGCCACCCTACTTATCTGTTTTAAAGAGGAGTAGAGGGAAAGAGAATTCTGAAGCAGACTCCCCACTGAGCGCAGAGCCCAATGTGGGGTTGGATCCTAGGACCCTGAAAATCAAAAGTTGGTCACTTAACTGACTGAATCACTGAGGTGCTCCAATAAACAATCTTTTTAAAGGTGAGAAAGAGGAACATTTTATCTTGTTAAATTAAAGCAGGTATAGATGTACACTGTAAAAAAAATATGGGTATGTTTAACAATTTTACTGAGGAAAATATATCAAGAAATGCTGATGTCATTCTGACAAGCAAGGAATAGTCTATAAAAATAAACTAACCTCCTCCATGATGTGAAAAAAAGTCAGTAGAAGGTAAGACAACTAGAAGATCAATGAATCATGTCTAAGACTTTAGTAGCAAACAAATAATAATTTAAGTAACAGCAAGAAAATTATTTTAGAAAAGCATTAATTATATTGATTGATACACTGAAAGGCACCTGTGTGGCTCAGATGGTTGAGCGTCTGCCTTCGGCTCAGGTCATAATCCCAGGGTCCTGGGATCGAGTCCCACATTGGGCTCCCTGCTCCTTGGGAGCCTGCTCCTCCCTCTGCCTCTCTCTCTCTCTCTCTCTCTCTGTCTGTCTCTGATGAATAAATAAATAAAATCTTTTAAAAAAAGTTTATATTGATACACTGAAAGCTACACTGTAGAAAGGAAAGGATCTGGATAAAATCCTCAAAATCCTGAAAAAGCCACAAGTTAGACCTTAACTCTCTTCTTACCTCTGTTGGTTTTGGAAATAAAATATTCCATAAGGAATTAACTTGAGATTGTCTTTCAGCTCTAAAGTACAAGTTGCCACAATACTGAGAAAAGTCACAGGCACACACATACACATGATCCGTAATCCATTAAGCTACTTAATTATTTTATATATTTTTCTACCAACATATTTGTTTTCTGGCTACCTATATATAAAAAAAAAGATTCTCAGAGCCTAATGCCTGATTTAATCTATTTAGCCCCTGTAACAAAGTGCTCCACTAAAGGAGTAATTATTTGGCTTCCTGCTTAGATTTAATACAACCGACAACTTCCCTTTTATTGGTATTCTTCAATTCCTTGAAATCTGGAAAACTTTTTTCCTTTTAGAAAATAAGAGGATATGGAAGGCAAGAATGTTTTTTGGACTTTTAGGCTGAAAGTTAAAACCCTTAGGATGAAATTCTCATTGGTCTTAAGTCGGTTCCAGGAGTTTTATAGAACCAGGGTGGCATCCTGTAAATTAGGGTCTAGGGCCTCTCTAACTTCTTGTTAATTGTATAGAAATGTGTTATTCCTATGTCTAAAATTATATTTGGTTAAAATACTAAGCAGTTTGACATAAATTTATGTCAAAGTGATTCTGTAGTGCACTTCACTAAAGAACAGAATATATGTCTTTCTCAATTGTTGTTTTAAATTATATTTTAACTGATATTTGGCTGAGTTGCTCTTTTTTTGGGGGGGAGAAAACATATCTTATGAATATGTATATGCAAATGTTAATTTAAAACAGTATGTGAGCTACAAGATTAAATTAAAAATAAAGTATTTTAGTCTGAAACATAATATCCTCAATTATAAATTTAGCAGTATGGTCCAGTCTATAAGGCCAACCAACAAGGCAGGATGTTAAATTGTACTGTGAGAAATTCAGTTTAGCTGTTCAAACCATTTTCTTATCCTAGCAGTAGTCAAAAACATATTTCAATTAAAAAGTTACAAAATTTAGGGATAGAAAAATTTTGTAGATAATCTAATCCAAATGCATCATTTTAGAGAATGGGAAACAAAGGCCTTCAAAGAGTTATAACCTCACCTTTTGCAAAGCATGGCTTACATGTTAATCTAGCAGTTGCTGGTATTGATATTTGTAAGATTTCAAACATCTGATTTGACTGATTTTTCTATATTTGACTACCTGTTTGAATTGACTAATTTGTAGTCAATATTCAGATGAATTGGGAAAAAATCATGTCAACAATTACTCTCCTGTCTAAAAGAGATCTTGCAGAAAATGGGCATTGAGCTCAAATTATCTTTTTTGGCTCCCAGATTTATCAGTCTCGCCAGTAAATGACAACTTCCCACTTCATTTAACCTGCCTCAAAGTGGGCCAAAGGTAGAAGAAAAAAAGGCCTGAATACTACGTGACTCCCCAAACAGCAACTAGATGGGTAGGGAAAGCCGTGAATAAATAATCACTTTGTAAAGCAAATTAACATATAACTTTAAAGGGTGGGAATAAAAAATAAAAGCTGAGCCAATACTTTTCAAGGGAAATAACACTGAAGTCCTTTCCCACTGAACCCAATTTCGTCTCTTGCCCTCTGTGCTGGCAACATGTTTAGACTTTGTCTCTCTGTGTACGAGGATTGCTTTATTTCCCTTCATTGTTAGCAGGCTTATCTACTCTTCTAGCAAGAGAAATCTCAGGAGAACATTTTCTCTAATCCTACTCCCAACTGTTAGTTGGGTTTGTTTATCTACTTTCTTGACTCACAGCCCAAACCTTCTGTATCCGTTTTGTTCCCAACAAGGGGAGCAGGAAGAGAACTCGTGTGGCATTTTCAGAGCCATTTGTTATGGTGGCAGTGAGGAATGTGTGACGCTGCACAGACTGTCACTCTGTCCTATGATGGGAGAAACAGGAATTAGACAAATAGGAAATTCATGGTTTGCTTTCTAAAAACCCTTCCACATTTTTACAACCATGATGGAAATAAAAGTGAGAAGAGCCTGGGAAATTAGAGTTGGGAGTGAAGTGTTACATCTTCCCTCTTGTTATAAACTATAATCTCAAAGAGAACCAAAGAATGAGTTTACTGATTCGTTTCCTTTGGTTTAACATTTCTGGCTCATAGGTACCAGTATATAGGTTCGCAATGTGCCCCCGCAAATATGTGTATATCGCCTGTCTCAGTTTTCTCAGCTACAAAGAGAGGAATAGAGTAAGATTATCATGAAGGAACTTTCCAGTTCTACTATTCTGTGAGATGCTCTATCAAATCAGTAAAATCAAATAAATGCTATCATTTGGCTTCATTAAAATGAACATGATGTCCTTCTCTTTACTCTTTTTATTGGAGCTGAAATTTCTGATTTCTGAAAGATTTCTTCATGATATTCATTTCAAAATGGGATTTGCTTTGCTTTTTTGTAGTTTGTTTTAAAGCAGGACTTCTTTTATCCAGTGTTTTCTTTTCTTCTGTTAATTTTTATAAAGATACATTACTGGGGCACTTGGGTGGCTCAGTCCCTCAACCTCTGCCTTTGGCTCAGGTCATGATCCCAGGGTCCTGGGATGGAGCCCTATGGGCTCCCTGCTCAGGGAGAGTCTGCTTATCCCCCCCCTCTCTCTCCCTCTGCCCCTCCCCTTGCTCGTGCTCTCTCTCAAATAAATAAATAAAATCTTTAAAAAAAGATATATTACTACATTGCAGAAAGTTAAAAAACACACTTTTGGCAGAGGAACCAACATGTTTTATAAACATAATTTCAATATATTTTCCAGTGTTTTTTCATATTTATTTTGTATGTGTATATTTATGAGGGACTTATAACATTATTCTGTGTTTCCACATAATGTTTCACAGTCCTCAATGCAATTATTTTAGTGCTTAAAATGTTCTAACCATTGAGAGGATATAGCCAAATTTTCTAGTCTATTTTCTAGTTGGACATACAAATGGTTTACCGAATTTTTACTATTAAAACGATGATTCAATAAACAAACTTACACAACTTTTTTTCTTTATTCAAAATGACTTTGTCTTTCTAGCTAATGAAATTTTGCATTAATTTAAAGTAGGTACAAGTCTATACAGTCACTAATTGTCACCTTCTCTCCCCTTTTCCTGGATCACTCCCAGCAACCTTCCTTAGTTAGCCTAACTTGCAATTTTTCTCTAAGTCTCAGCCTAATATATCATTTCCTTAGGGAGTCCATTCCTGAGCCTCTCCCCAGAATAGGTGGCTTTGACAATCGTGTATTTCCATAGTACTTCCTTTCAGTGCTGCTGGATGTTACATGTTTAGTATCTGTCTTCTATAATCGGTTCTAAGCATTATGAAGACAGAAAAGACACCTTTCTTGCTCATCACAGTAACCCAAGTACCAGCAACAGAGGATTCCTGGTGCTTGGTAGGTATTTAATAAATTGTTATAAATTTTAATTCAAGAATAGGATTAATAAGAGAACAAAAGCATGTTCGCATTGACAAGTGAAGAAGAGTTTTACATATTCAAAATAACTCTCTTGAAGTATTTTTTTTTACTTGAAATCTTTTAAATCCAACTGCTGCTTTTTAAGTGAAAGACTTCAAATTCAAAGCAGTTTAATAAAAACAGCCACAGTCTCCATGTAAGTGACTGTTGGCATTCAAACCATTAAATTACTAAAATAGAGACACCCATTTTTTTTTTTCTTAATTCACTAGGGGTGGTTTCTTTCTTTCACAGAACCTTTCCCAAATTGCTTTTGGTTTTCCTAGCTGGATCCAAGTACATGTGAGAAGGAATTCCAACATTGTTTTAGTATTTTCTAAGGTCGGTTACATGCAAGTCCCATGATAAAGTGTTCACATACTTGCTATAAAAGCAGATAATAAAATCAGTAATGAAAAGATTTTAGAGAAATTCAAATTAAGAAGAATATCACACAAATGTATTTTAGGGAGAACAAGAACAGCTCTTTTAAGCGATCTGGGTTTTGAACATAAGGTGCCAAAACAACAACAATAAAAAATGACCATTCACACAAGTTTCTTGGCATCACGTGCCTGCAGTTTTTACATAAATTTGCATATAATCTTAGCGTTATTTGTAGGACGTAAGAGGAAGTCCAAGTGAGCAGGCCTGTCCATTCATCCCAGTATTTTTTCACCTGTTTTTTAATACTGAAATTTGAATATAAAAATTTTTTGATAAATAGTTTCTGCCACTAGCCCATTTTTTTTCCTAAAGGATTTTGAGGCTACCTAAGTATTTGACTAAATATGTAACCTCATTAGTTCATTCCTAATAGATTTAACAAAGTATGTGGCTAACACTATATTTAATGGGAATACATGATGAATAAAACATGACTATCCAAAACATAACACAAATGTGTAAATCTGAAAAATAGTATATTAGAGGTATTATGTGCTTAGTGACGAATAAAGACATAATGCTGCCTTAAAGATCCATGAAAGCTTCACATTTGAACATGTGCTTGATGGTTAATAGAGGATTTCACAGTAGAGAAGTTACACAAGGACTTTAAAGGCAACAAGGCAACTCATGTGAAGTACATGGCATAAGATGGACAGTTCATCTGAAGAATATAGACACATTATAAAAAGTTCCTGTAGGTTTGTGCTGTGGTATTGGAAGAAATAAGTTTGAAGAGGTAGTCTGGGGCCATATTTTGAAGAATAGAGATGAAAATTAAAGAGAACCTAGATTACAAAAGGTAGAGAAGCAGGGTAAACAGTATAGAATAGATTTATGAGCTATTTCTGAGACAGATTATATGAAGTTTTTGACTGAATGTGAGTGGCAGAGATGAGATAAGAATGACTTTAAATATTTTAAGTTAAAAGGGGAGCCTGCAGAGTCACAGAGAGGTGATAAAGAGAATAACTCAGAGACAGACCTAGGTTCGAACAGGTAATTGCGCTTGTTAGCCAAGTGATATTAGGCAAGTCACTTCACCTTTCTAAGGTTTAGTATCCTCTTCTGATTAAAACCTGGGTGTGTGTTTTAAGTACTCAAAGAACTAATGTACTACAAATGTTTCATAATGTGCAAATGTTTGATGCACTGTAAGTGTCCATTAAATCTTTACTATTACTATTATTGGTTCAGAGGCTAATGTTTAATGTAAAGTCATAAGATTTCCCATTCTTTTTGTAAGAGTGCTGACCTTTCCCAGATGGATTAAATGTGAATATCTAGATTTGTGTATAATGATTTATCTGCTGTTTTTCTGTTGTCCCAACTAATGGAATTACAGTGGATTTAACAAACATTTATTCAGTATCAAAACATACCTAGTACCCTTCCAGGTGCTCAGGACACTGACATTTACAGAGTAGAATTTAAGAAATGGGCAGAGAATCTCAGATATTTTTCCAAAGACATTTCGATGACCAACAGGTATATGAAAAGATGGTCAATATCACTAATCATCAGGATAATGCAAATCAAAACCACAGCAAAATATCACTTCACACCTGTTAAAATGGTTATTAGCAAAAGACAAGACATAAGAAGTGTTGGTGAGGATATGGAGAAAAGGAAGCCCTTGTGCTCTGTTGATGGGAATGTAAATTGGTGCAGCCAGTATCGAAAATAATAAGGAGGTTCTTGAAAAAATTAAAAATAGAACTACTGTTTGATCCAGCAATTCCACTTTTGGGTATATATCTGAAGGAAACAAAATAACTATGTCAAAGAAATATCTGTAACCCCATGTTCACTGCCGCATTATTTACAACAACCAAGACATGGAAACATCTCCCCATGAATGAATGGAAAAGGAAAATGTGATATAAATATACAATGGGGTATTAATTGTCCACAATAAAGAAGGAAATCATGACAAATGAGAGAAATGGACCTTGAGGGCAATATGCTAAGTTAAATAAGTCAGACAGAGAAAGATACTATATGATCTTACTTATATGTGGACTCTAAAACAAAAACAAAATTCAAGAAAGAAGGAACAAATTGGTTGTTGAAAGAGGTAGGAGGTGGGATAAAGGAAATTGTGAAGATGGTCAAAAGGTACAAACTTTCAGTTTTTCATATGAATAAAATTAATAAATGCTAGAGGTGTGATGCACAGCATGGTGCCTATTGTTACTAACACTGTATATTTGAAAGTTGCTAAGAGAGTAAATCTTAAAAATACTTACCACAAGAAAAAGAACTGCAGCTATGTGAGGTCACTGATGTTAACTAAACTTATTGTAATCATTTTGCACTATATATCAAATCATTATGTTGTATAGTTTAAACAAATACAATGTTATATGTTAATTATATCTTAAAAAAATTGGGGAACATTTTCAAAATGGGCAGAACTTGTCCAAGGAAAGATTTTTTTAAAAGAAGGCAAAGAGGGGCTCCTGGGTGGCTCAGTTGGTTCAGTGTCTGTCTTTAGCTCAGGTCATGATCCCAGGGTCCTGGGATTGAGCCCCACATCGGGCTCCCTGTTTGGTGGGGAGCCTGCTTCTCCCCCTCTCTCTGCCACTTCCCTTGCTTTTGTGCTCTTGCTCACTTTCTCACTCTCAAATAAGTAAAATATTTTAAAAAGCAAAAAAAAAGGGGGGGGGCAGGCAAACGAACAAAAACCACTTCATTTCAGAGCTTGTTTAAGTAAACAATTAAAAAAAAAAAAAAACCTGAACCATATCAGACAATTGAAAAACATAAAAAAGTGGTGCTCTTTCAATACAATGGCCAGAAAGTATCTGGCACATTCTGAAGAGGATAGGGATTGATACTGGGATGCATATGAATTCCATAGGATGATCTGGAAGGGTACATGAGGCCATATATTGAGTTTGTTACAAAAAAAAAAAAAAAGAGGCAGCTAATAGGGAGTTCTATTTAAGTATAGGGGTATGAAATCTAAGTTTTTCCCATTAATATCACGTTCTCCTTCCTTTCCAAGCATTGAGCACTCTATCTTTCTGTATTTCTACATTTTTATTTTATTTTAAAGATATATTTATTTATTTTAGAGAGAGAAAGAGAATGCAGGCAGAGGGGCAGAGGGAGAGAGTCAATTTCAAGCAGACTCCCCACTGAGCATGGAGCCCCATGTGGGGGGCTCCATTCCTGGACCCTGAGATCATGACCTCAGCCAAAATCAAGTCAGATGCTTAACTGACTGAGCCACCCAGGCACCCCTGTATTTCTACATTTTTAAACAGAACAGCTTTCCCTTTCGCTAGTTGATGTGTAGGATCTATGGGGTTTTGGCATTTGTCACAGCCATTGAAGCTAAATGACGACCCTCCAAAACACCTGGGAACCCAGGAAACATATTAAAAACATCAATAATGTTATGAAGGTATAAATTACACATAGTGTCACAGATCAGGAGGATAAGATAGGAGATTTCCAAGGGCAAAGTTCCAAATAAGGAATGAAAACAGAAGTGGCAAGTCATGACTTTCCTTTTCCCACTGATCTTGTTATCTTGCAAGGAAGCTATAGGATCTAGAGAGACTGTAATGTCACAATGGAAAAAGAATTTCCTGTAATTTACATGTAACTTGTTCACGATTCAATTATTGATCTAGGGCAAGAGACCTCCAAGAACTATGTCATCAATAAAATCTTCCAAGATTTTTTTTATCACCCAGGACCCAGGTGAGTGTTCATGATAGTTGGATTTGCAGTTATTTATTTTTCAGAAAGTATGGTTCAGAGCCTGATTCACAGAGGGTATTCAAGAAATAGCTAGTATTGTTGTAATCCAAGAATGAAGTGATCTCTATTTCTGTGTTTATTTTGAACATTGAAATAATGTGTTTATTTTAAAGTAGTTAAAACATGCTGGATACTGTTTCTCTTGAAAATCCACATGATTTTCTATCTCTCATATACTTAGTCTGTGTAAATTTTTGGTCCCCAAGAGTTCAACAAAACTAATTGTTTTACAAATTTCTTAAATTTGACCATTATTATAATATTTTACAGGAGCACCTCATTTGTTTCTGATACTTTATCAGAACTGAAACTGCTTAATTCAGACAGTACTGAATTTAGCACCCCCCCCCACTTTTTTTTTTACAAGTCTTAACACACAATACCAAAAGGGTGAGATGGTTGGTGGCTTCAAATGACTGATTTCTACTCAACAAGGCACAAAAGAACAGAACTCCCGGGCAACTTGATTTGAAATGTGTCATCCACAGGTCAACAGGCTGCAACCACCCAAACTCATTTGTTTAGGCCTGATTAAGTCCAGCAGGGGGAGTATGAAAATGAATTCAAAAGGATCAAATAAGAGAGAAGCATCAGGAAAACCAAGTATCGCAGGCTTTCATTTCTTCCTACAATAGGAAGCTGTTGCCCTGTGCTGTCAAGTTCACGAACTTGCTAACAGCTTTTTATAGGAACAGTACATTTTCTACATTTGATCTAAAAGAGACACATCTGACTGTTCACCAGTGTCCACTTGCATCCTGAATTGTGGCAGCATGGAACTCTTCACTGTCTGACATTTTAAAATTGGCCTTGGATACAGTGCTTTGTGTGAGGTAAACCTACTGCACTCCAATACTTCCTTGAAAAGGTTGACAAGAAAACCCAAATGAGACCATGTTTCACTGCCTGGTTGTCACTGTATGGTAGAGTGCAAGTTGAGTTTGGGGGTGAATTGGGGTCAGGAAAGAAAAAGATACAGCATGTAATTAAAGCACTCATTATCAATAAGAAAAATCTATTTTTTCTTTGATAAATAAGGCAACATTCTGTATCCATAGGAGACAATGTATTTTAATCTTTTAATAAAGTATTGTTTCTGCTTTCAATATTGGAGTGTTTGGTTCATGTCCTTTTACTGGTCTTTGTTCCATGCCTTGTTTAGACATCTTGGGAACAAATGGGCTCAGGTAGATGGAGAGTCTATGTTGCCCCCAGTGGCGAGTGATATTATAACCATGATCTTGGAGGGGCATTCCAGCACTCTTGCTTTGTCAGTCTTTGTATCTTGCATATTCTATGGCTCAATCTTTTTAAGCACACGAGTAGAACTTTCAGCTTGTTTCACTTTCAGAATTTACTACTTATAGACTTTGAATGATTTTCTTATTTTCTCTCAGCCATTGTTTCCTCATCCATCATATGGGGATATTAATACCACTCACTTCAAGGGGTTGTTTTGAGAACAAAATTTGATGATGTGGGGGGGAATCCAATGCACAGTGCTTTTCAGTAGTGACCACTCAGCAAAAAGCTAGCTCTAATGATAAGTAACAGTAATATTCATAGAAAACTTATATGTGTGAAAAAAGACCTCCATAGGGTTCCCTATGGAGTTTACTTTTTATTGATATACAAAGCTGCATTTGTATGTTACCTTCAAGTTTGAAACCAATGAGGTCCCTACCTGTGTAAACTGTCTTTTCACTCCCTCCACTTAGCTGTCTTCCAGTTGAACCCTACACATTCCACCAAACTTGCTCTATTCAGAATGAACTAGTAGGCCATGAAACGTTCACACTATGGATCAGGACCAAATACATGATTCAATTCTCTCTTTTTAGAAACTGTCACTTTGGAAAGGCCACACCAAGTG
Source organism: Callorhinus ursinus (assembly GCF_003265705.2). NCBI lineage: Eukaryota > Metazoa > Chordata > Mammalia > Carnivora > Otariidae > Callorhinus > Callorhinus ursinus. The sequence goes on from NW_027397065.1 coordinate 37,941,973, forward strand.
ACAGAAGTAATATAGAGGCAAATCTTATTTCACATTGCACTGGCAGATAGATATAAAATATCTACCCCAATAATTAATTCCTCTGCTGCCTCTGCACCTAGTCTACAATAGATAATTCCTTTAAATGTGCGGAGCGCATATGCCAGAGGCTCTTTGCAGCAATTTACACACATTGGTTCCTAACTCCTTTCACGAAATTTTAAATGGCGAAAAGAAATAAACACTCTGATTACCTATATGTCTGATAAATGAATGCCGCCACAAAATTTTACAGCTAAAAAGGTTATTTACTTAAGTGAGATTTTTTTGTGTGCATTGAAAGGTCAGATTTTTTTTTCTTCCATTGCTGTGAAATTGCTTCTGCTTTTTAGCAAATCTTCTAAGATGGCTCTTCTCCTTGCAGTGTTGACAAGGACACGAGAAGGATGTGGCCTGAGGAAATCAAATGAGCAGCATAAAATCCTGGCTGGAATCACAGGCAGCCCACAGTTTGTGGTTTTTGAAAGTCTGTCAAAAAAGTTGCATAATATGAAAGTGGAGACAGGACTTCTGAACAAAAATCAATAGCTGGATCTTTTGAACTGCCCATGTACAAAGTTCTAATGAAAATGTCCTTGAGGGGAGTTTTAATAGTGGACTTTGAGATCAGTTTCACCACTGGTCTGATAACACTACAGAGCATTTGAAATTTTCAAAGAATCCAAGCCCTGGAAAGTTTGGCTCAAACACTAAGGATGTAAATGCCTCTGAGGGGTCTGAGAAATAGCAAACCACCGCTGAAGAATATACGATGTATGTGTTTCCTGAACCATGTCAAATTTTAGCCACAGGATACAATTTACTTCAAGGGGGTTGATAGCTCTCTAAAAAGCGGCACTCCATGTTCAAACTAATAATTGATCAGGCACCAGGTACCATGAAGTAAAGGCGTGAGAATGACTAAAAATAAATCACCCAAGAGAGCTGATTAGAAGATACATTTTCTAAATATGTCTGATTTAATCTTCTGACCAGGTGGGTGCTTATATCATATTCATTGATAGTGTTTTTCTCTTTTTTTTCTCTTTCTTTCTTTGTTCATCTCGATCCAAGCTAGAAAAATTATTAATGACTCTAAAAGCTGCGATGTTACAATGTACAGATTGGAAATTCACACTTTAGGTCACTTGCTGCCAATTATTTTCTTTTCTCATCTCTAAATCTTACACACAAAAATATCCATTACTTGTGGATGAAAGTTTCTCAGTAGATTGAGAAAAATCAAACAATAAGCAACTTATGCACACATTAATCTTCACAAAATCTGGCCTCCAAAATAAAAAATGTTTCAGTTCTCAATTGAGCTGTTTTTAGAAAATTTATACTTAAGTCGTCCTTGAAAATGCCAATGTACGCACCCAGCAAAGACAAGCAAAACTGTTTTCGTGGGGTAAGCAATAAAGAAAACTGATTTTTTTTCTGTTGTTCTCCACTCTGCCAAACCCCTGCCCCACATAGAACAGAGTAATAGTTTAAACATGAAATTATCAACCAGTATTTAGAGGGTTGTATCACTGATTTGAACTATTTTTTTAATGTTAAGTAAATATACTACAGTTATTTGGCGATTAAGATAACATGGGTAGAAATGTTACTTTTTATTACTATTAATTATTCATCGAAGTCACTATAACTAAACTGTAATTTTTTCTTCCTATTATTTCAGACCAATTCTATGTGAGTAGAATATTTTAAAAACAGAGAGAGTTGAGTAACTTTTCCCACATTAGGATTTAAACCCAGACTATGTGACTCCTGAACCCACGCTCTCCATCAACATGTAGTCATACTGCCTCTACAGACTCCAAGATCAGCTATTCAGACTCCACCAAAAACAGGACAGATCGCATCACCTAACAGTTCTATGTTAGAAATCAACAGCCATCAGCGATGCTGTGAGTCTCAGTATTAGTTACTGTCTTAGACTGGGCTCCTGAGAAGGAGTTTGAAAAAGGCAGGCTTGTGCAGGTGATTTACTGAGGGAGTGCTCTTGGGAAAAAACCAACAACCACAAACCCACATGAAAGTAGGAAGAGCAGAAAAGAGAAAAAAAGCCAAGCAGAATGTGGCTAAAATCTACCCTCAGCCTGATCCCACAGGGAGCTCTGGAGTATGAGGAATATCACCAAGTTAGCCCACCTTGACACAAGGGGGGCAGGGATTATCAGTCATATACTGACTATTGTCCTCCATGGTAGCAGGCGGAGGGACATAAACTCATAGGTATCTCTGTGTAAAGTGACTCCCATCAAGGAAGGGCGATCCTCCAGATAAAAGTACCTCTGTGAGCCACCTATCATCAATAATCACAACAGCTGGGAGAAAGGTGTCCTTTCAAACGAATAATGTGGGAAGGATAACAACAGCATCAGCTAGAGGTAGGAAGACAAGGTAGGAGTTTGCTTGACAAAGTACGTAATTGGCGTGTACTTTGTTTTCTGGTGTAACCACCAGGAACCTGGAGGATGAAACTGGCTTCTCCTCCCAATCTACTACTAATGCTATTCATTAAATTTTTCTTAACTTCTTAAGGTCTCAGGTATCTCAATAGTAAAATGTGCTTTGTGCACCAGATTATCTCTAAAGTGGATTATAGTTGTTTTCTGTGTTTTTTTAAAGATTTTATTTATTTATTCATTTGAGAGAGAATGCACACACAAGTGGGGGGAGGGGGCAAAGGGAGAGGGAGAGAGAGAGATAGAGAGAGAGAATCCCAAGCAGACTCCAAGCTGAATGTGGAGCTGGGTGGAGGGGGAGGGGCTTGATTCCATGACCCCAAGACCATGACCAGAGCCAAAACCAAGAGTCTGACACTCAAACAACTGAGCCACCCAGGCGCCTCTGAATTATAGGTTTTAAACTTATGGTTCAGTATCCAAAATATCTCCCTAGAATATTTTTTTCTTCCCAGAAACAAATGTTTAGTTAATTCTCATTTCCTATATCTAAGGTCTAATTGTAAGTTTCCTAAAATAAGAATTAGGTTCCCTGAAGGAACAGGAATTTCCTTTTTAATCATGGGAATAATCTGCATTTTATGTGCTATTCACATCTGTTAAGATTTTATGGAGTTACTGCAAAATCAGGAGGTCTTATCCACTTTAATATTTTTCTTAAAATTGGCCTCAAGTAATGTGTTCTGTAGGTCAGTAATTAGAATATATTCCAGCATATTCCCTGACACTCAATTATGGAAAGAGGTATCATATTTCTCCAACTTTTGTCATATTGCACTTTCCTTCTTGCATTTCCAGTTATTGCCATCACCTGCATCACATGCTTAACCCTTGATGGCTATGTTGTCATTGGTTCCATTCCTCTCCCCTGATCCACTTTGCGTGTTGAAAGATGTCTTTCTGCAGCTGCACCTTTTTATAGAATCCCCTCCACTAAAAATGGGAAACAGACAAATGAAAAGAAAAAAGGAAAAAAAGTAAAAGAAGAAAAGAGCATCACCACAGAAAAAAAGAAAAAAAGGAAAAAAAAGTAACTGTGAGGTGATGGATATGTTAACTAGCTTGATTATAATGATTATCTCACAATATATCATATACCTTATATATCAACTTATATACCTTAAGTACATATAATTTCTATTTGTTAATTATGTTCAATAAAGCTAAATAAAATAAAGTAATTTTAAAATGGAAAACAAAAAACAAATAACCCCTCAAAGATCTTTTAACTTGGCATTGAACTACCTTCAAAAGAAATCTTTCAAATCTATGGCCCAACAAAAATTATTATTAATTATTATCTCTGTTTCAAACAGGTCTATTCAATATCCAGAAATATCCCCTCTAACTTTTCAAATATTCATTTCCTTATTAATTTTTCAACAGCTATTTATTGAGCACCTAACATGTACAATTATCCCAGTACCAGTTTAGTGGTATAAAAAAACAAGAAAAGATTCTGCCTTTCTGTAAGTTATAATCTAAAGGTAAAGCAGACATTAGTAAGTAATGCCAATAACTGTCCACATGCCCGTACTATGTTCTTCTTTTCTCTCACTCACAATACTCTCCTTCTCGGGCGCCTGGGTGGCTCAGTTGGTTAAGCGACCTCCTTTTGCTCAGGTCATGATCCTGGAGTCCCGGGATCGAGTCCCACATCAGGCTCCCTGCTTGGCAGGGAGTCTGCTGCTCCCTCTGACCCTCTTCCCTTTTGTGCTCTCTCTCATTCTCTCTCTCTCAAATAAATAAATAAATAAAAATCTTTAAAAAAAACAATACTCCCCTTCTCATTCTCTACCAATTTATTGCTAACCCATTTTTCAATAGCTCAAACTCAAGGAATTTACCCAGAAGAGAGTGTTATAGTCGAATCACATTTTTTTATAGAGTGTTGCTCAGTACTATACTATTCAATTATGTTCTATTGTGTTATGGAGTTATTAATTTATACATTCTTAGATCTTCTTTTAGAATGTAAACCATAGCAGTCACGAGGGCAGAGACCAAAATATTCTCTTGTGTTTTTCTTCAAATTCCTGTCAAGATCTTGAATCAAAACTGTGAAAAAAAATATATTAATTGGCTAGTGATCAATCTTTTGATCTATAGCCTCAGACAGAGATGGCAGCCTGATGGCCTGTTGCCACAGATAGTTTCTGCCCTGCTTTGTAGTGATGAAGGAATAGTCTTGTTCATCAAAGAAAGAATACAAGTGAGTCAGATCTATTCCACTGGGAAAGGGAAACTTAAATGAGAAGAACCAGAGAACACAGAAGACTAAATCTCTGATTTCTCCAATGTAAAGAAACAGAAAACCAAAGGTCCCTGTTGCTGAAAAGTATAGCCTTTGATAACAGAGAGCTCTTTCTTCAAGATGGAGGAGAATTTGTCTAGCTTAGAGCTGGCCAAACAGACTGCAAAGACCTAGGGTAAAGGGCATCATTAACTTCAGATCTTGGGCAAGCAAAGGGATTTCTTAGAACATCTATGATTCTTGCCACAGAAGCAGAATTCTAGCCTGCCATACCAGCTATCACACATATTTTTGGCTCTGGCTTAAGAAACACGCCTTTATTTCATTTCATCCCACTTGTTGGCCACAGATAGGACATTAGTCCTGGAATTCCTCTCATCCCATCTCATCTAATCACGTCTTCATACAACCCTTCCTCCCCCACTATTAGAGCCTTGGATACTTAAACCACTTCAGTTTCAGCCCAGCTGGGAGTCCCCAAAGATTTGTATTCCTCATGCACTTTATTTTTAGGAGCCTACTTTAGCCGGGCATTGTTCTATGAACTTGGGATATAACCAAAAACCAAAAAGACAATTTATAAGACCCATAAGGACCTCATACTCAAATAGAGGGTTGCTAAAATAAATAAACTACTAAATAAATATAATATATGCAGGGACTTAATAGGAGCTGAGGAGAAAAAGGGACAGAATAAAAGGCTGTGAAATGCCCATTTGATGGTAGTGGGGTGGAGAGAATAATCACTATTTCATATGGAGTGGTCTGGGAAGGCCTCTTTTTCTATAGTAGTTAAGAATCCAGGCTCTAGAATTACATTTCCTAGATATGAATCTCAGATCCTTCATTAACTAGTCTTATGATCTTTGGATTTTTTCAGATTTTAGTATCTTACTTTAAAAAATTGAATGTAAAATAATATCAACTGTATAAAGTTACTGTAAGGATTAAATGAGAGGATAAATGCCCAACACTTAGAAAAGGGGCCTCGCATATATTAAATACTCAACAAATACTCACTACTATTGTTATTACTATTAGATAAAATCTAACTGCCAACCCCTCAAAAATCTTAAAGAACATTACCCACCCTTTCATAAGAGTTTGGACATATTTAGAGAAAAAGTGACTTGAGGCAATTTGACTAAGCATCTTATTATCTAGTAACCTTTGGTCTTCTTTTTCATGAAGGATATGATACAGTTAAAATATTCTCCATGTTTGAAGGAATACATCCATATAATCTAAGGTATAATATGTAGCATGATCCTACTCCCATGGAAAAGAACTAGGGAAACTAGTTGAAAGAGAAAAGAAATGGAACTCTCCATATTAGGAACACTTCATTTACTAAGTGCCATACATGAACTTGGATTTCTGCATAAATGTATTTAAAAGTTTTAAAGGTGTTCTTATAACCCCATTTTGCATAATAGGATAATAGCAGTTATCCGCAAATTCAGTTCTCAAATTATAGGCATTCTCAGGGACCCCTTGTGATTTATCCACCCCTTGCCCCTGCCAGATGCTGAGGAAAACAGGCAAAATCATGATTTTTTTTTTTTACTTTAGTGGTTAGAAAATACAGTCTTGTTTCCATACCTTCCATCAAGGGAGGGAATTCCAAAGCACTGCCTCTTTCATCTATAATATACTTGAGTCAATTTAATATCAAGCAGGAAAGAAGGCGAGAAATTAATCATCACCTGCTTCTTGGTTAAACTTATAAAGTCCACTTTCTTTCCTGGTGAATACTTAGCTCTAATTGAATCAGTACTATATACCACAACTGGACAGAAAGAAGTCTTTGGAGAGATTTTTCCACCCCCACCATTAAAATGTTTTCTGTTTTAACTACAGTCCAAGTATGTCATGTTTTCCTACCACTGTAACAAATGTATAAGGTAGAAATATAAGTGATTGGAAATGAAAAAGATTTTTGCCATTATTCCCATTCGCTAATCTGTTTTGCAACACAAAATGCAAATCCACATGGGGATGCTTAATAGAAAACAATGAAAAATGAATGAAATGAATTTTTCATTATGTTTTTCAAACTAGCATAATATACAAAGAAGCAAGTTTTGCACTCCACTAAAAACAAATCAAAAGAACACTAGAAAATCAAAATAAAACAACAGTAGAATTATTTTTAAAAATGCAATTTAAAGTTAAATAAAATGTCAATTAGTTGTTTTTGACTGAAGTAAACAGATGTATTCTAGAAGGGCTAAATCTACCCTTTAGTATAAAAGAATCAGCAAACTCCTTGCATGTAGGACATTTGAATATTGATGTAATTTAATAGAGAAAGGTAAGTTATTCCACTCAGTCAGGAAGTACTGTGTAACGCTATGCTTCTCTATCAATTATTAGCAAAATGATGATCTATATCATAATCTCTAAATATATGGAAACCACTTTCATTACCAGTATTAAGTTATAATACTGATAATGTTTATTGAGGACAATAGTCAACTACATGATACTTTATTAAGAGTGGATTTATCCTTCTCTACCTAACAAGTTTTTAAAGAACACCTTGCCAAAATTTCTCCCCACAACAAAACACTCTCAAATCTGCTTCCATGGAAATCCTGGTCTGGCCAGTAATCTATCAAAGATCAAAGCAATAGAATCCTACAAAGAACCTGATCTGTACAAGCTTGGACAGGGTGGAAGGATCAGTGACCTTTGAGGCTGAACAGAGCCTCTGAAACCAATAGCTTTAGACTTTGAAGTTGCATGGCTTGTTGAAGTAAAAAAAAAAAAAAAAAAAAAAAAAAAAAATTAGCTTATCGCAGGAAGGGAGAAGGCCGAGCAGGAGAAAGAAGAATAAATACATCTTCATAACTTTGAATTGGTGAGCTTCCCTAATAAGGGAGAAATTATCTCAATTTGGGATAATTTTCCATTAGATATCTTCCTTTTTAGCACCAGGTGTAAGCATCTTCTCTTCTTATATCTTATCCTACCACCATACAATGAAACACAGAAGACTTGTTGCACAATGTCTTAGCCCCAAACTGGTCTTGGAAGGTAATAATTCAAGCAATACTTAGCAGTATAAGAAAACTACTGTTCATTGAGTCCAACTTGTTGATTATTAGCAATTACATGTAGTTCAACCAAAAAGGGAAAGATCAGAATAAAGGATAGAAAACCAGAAATTATATTTTTGTGGAAATATAGGACACTCCACTCAACTGGCATAGAGCAGGTGCCAGTGGACTAGAGCACTTCACCTTTACAGATATCTGTTACACATTATTTCATTTCACTAGCAGCAAGTAAATCCTGTTAGAAAGAATGAACATATCAACAAAAAAATGATACGGAAAGATAGCCAAGATGTATTAAGTAAAGCAAATAAGCACATTGCTAAACTTGGTCTCATTTTTATACAAGTCTGTTTATTAGTGATCATATACAGCAAAAACCTAGCTAACTATAGGAACTAACTATAGCTAACATGGGAACTATTAGCTGTTATTAACGATTATCTCTGGGAGTGAGATTATGAAAGTCTTTACATTTCTGTGTTATGTTTTCTGTGTTTATTTTGTAATAGGAGTGTTATTTTGGTATTCAGGGAAAAAAGATACTTTAAATTTAATAAAAACAACATTTATAAGAAAGGATTGACTTGCCAACAACTCTACATTTTAGAATACAGAAAAAAAGGAAGTTAACTTCTGAGCAATACAGAGTTAGTTGGGCAAGTGAAAGTGAGATTTCTTTCTTTCTTCCATCTCTTATTCCCTTTCTTCCTCATTTTCATTTTATGACTTATTTTTTCCCATAGAATCTTTTCCACTATATTATTCATGTAACTTAATATTTATTCCTATCTTACAAGTGAGAAAAAATGAGAACCAGAGTTATTCAATGATATATCCCTGAACATAGCTCTAACAGGGAAGCCACCAAGAATTTGAATTCGGGTTTTGAAATTCTACACTAATAAGTTTTTCCTCTAGTCTACATTATGAAATAAAACATGTTACCTTAAGGTTATTATATTCAAGTAAGGGAAGCTGGGGTATAGTTAAATCTATTTAAATCTGATTTCATAAAATCACAGGAGAAAAATGGTAGGCATAACCCATTGTTTTAGATAGAGAAGCTACTGCAAGAGTTTTGAGAGACAGAAAATTAACATGTAATAATACAATTAGGATAGGGCCCAGTGAAGAAGAAATCAGGAATTCACTGAAAATAAACTCCACAACAGATTCAAAAAGATCAGAACCTTCAGGAATGAAGAGAAATGGTTGCCTAGATTATAAAAATGGTAATAGGAAAGCTAAAGCTCAAAATGAATTAGGCTGATGAATAATGCTAAATATAACAATTGGTAATCTTGTAATATTCAAAATAAGAACAACTACCAGGCAAAGAACTGATGCTTGATGAAGTACAAATGGTATAATATAGTCGAATACTATTTTTGTTCAATATTATTTGGCAAGAAAATGATCTTCAGACTGGAAGATGTAGAGCAATAATTGAAGCCCAATTAAGTGGATAAATTATTTTTAAACCTATCCAAATGAGTGCAGATACAGATGAGTTGCATTCCAGTATCCTGAAAGAACTTATAAATGTGATTGTTGGCAGATAGGCAAATTTAAAAAAGTATTTTATATGGGGATATTTTCTAAAACATGAAAAATCTGGGATGAAATAAAGTGTTGGCCAGAGAGCTTGTAACTGACTGTGAAAATGTCAAAAAGCATGATGTGTGAGTATTTAGAAAAGCAAGGAATAGTATGCAATACCAAAATGCTTGTGTATGGATTCTTTTTTTTTTTTAATAAACTTTTTTTTTAAAGATTTTATTTATTTATCTGAGAGAGCGAGAATGAGAGAGAGAGAGAGAACACATGAGAGGGGGGAGGGTCAGAGGGAGAAGCAGACTCCCTGCTGAGCAGGGAGCCTGATGTGGGACTCGATCCTGGGACTCCAGGATCATGACCTGAGCCGAAGGCAGTCGCTTAACCAACTGAGCCACCCAGGCGCCCTTGTGTTTGGATTCTTGATGGCATTGTTTTAAACTAGGATCTAGACATGCCTAAAGCCAGAGACCATAGTTGGAGTGTTATTTACAATTCTGAGTCATGTGTTCCAAATGTAAGTGAAGACAAACTGAAGAATATGACATAGTGAATTCAGTCATCTTGCGATAGGTTTAACCAGCTAATTGCTAAAATTTGCTTCTAAACCCCAAATATTATTTCAAAATTATTAAAATTTATTATTGTAAAATGTCTACTTAAACCCATCTTCTTATTTCTGATTAAGAACTGCATTTGCTCCTATATGAAATTCTGATGAGGCTCTTTGTTCATTATTTTAAAAGACTGAATTCTTTCATTAAATGAACTACTACTGTGTGACAAATATGTATCAAAAATATCTTAATTCAAGTAACATGTCATTGTGGTATTACTGTAAGTGATAAAACTACTGCACACATCAAAATAAATTCAAGAAGTTTTAAAAGAAAATTCAGTAAGATTATTAAACATACATTTCAAACTCCTTTATTTTCAAAAAATATACAAACTGATAGGGCACTAGGTAATTTGAAAGAATATGTGTAATAAACAAAGTACTATTATAATTAATAAAGAATGCTTTTAAATCAAGAAAAGAAAAAAGTTAAGCAAGAAAGAGAAAAATCCCTTACCTAAAATGGAAATGGATCATGCATCAAAATTAGTTATAGAAAACAATTATTCATTAAACATATTAAAAAATTAAACTATATGAAAATAAAATTATTCTAATTTAATAATGAGATTAATTTGTCTACTGGGCAAAGATTGTTAAACTTCATTATTTTGTTCCCATCAGTTGATGGGAGCATAAATTGATAAAATATTTTTTGAAAGCAATGTGATAAATTTATCAAAGCCCAGCATATGATCATATTCTTTGACTTGGTTATCACACTATTTAGATAATCCTGAAGAAAATCAGCAATACAGAAAGATATTTGTTGCAGCATTACTTATAGTATTGAAAATGCACAAAAACTATTCAGAAAGAGAAAAATATTTTTAAATTGATTTTTACTTATACAATTGGATGCTATATAACCATTAAAAGTCATTGTCCTCAAAAAAAGATAAATATACATCACTAAATTAAAAAAATAAATATAATGTATATGTTATGATTCAAAATTTTGTTAAAAATTCTAATTTTTAAGCATTCTAAATGGCTGCATATAAATATATCAAAGCACATTTTTGACTATATGTGGTTTTCTTTTGTAAATATTATTATCACACATTAAGAAAATTCCACTATTCTAAACATAGAATTTGATGAAATTCCTGAAACCAACTTGAACCTCTCCCAAGCCCTACATCAGAAAATACACAGTTACTATCATGACTTCAAACGCCATGAATTAGTTTTGCCTGGTTTTGAATTTTATATAAATGGAATAGTGCACTCTTTTGTCTTGTACTTTGGCTCAATATCATATTCATGAAATGTATCCATGTTCGTGTGTAAAATTGCAATTTTCAATAAAGCATTTTCATTGCTTTTTGGATTTCATTCGTAAATGCACCATAGTACATTTATATCAGTTCTACTGCTGCTGAACATTTAGGTAGTTTCCAGTTTTAGTTATTACTGATAGTGCTGCTATGAAGATCCTCAATGTTCATGTTTTGCAGAGGATGTATATATGCATTTCTGTTGGTTATAGTTTTAGAAGTGGGTGTATAGAATCATAGAGTATGGCTACGATAAGCTTTATTAAATACTGCTAATAAGTTTTCAAAGTGTTTTCACCAACTTATACTACCACCAGTAGGATTCTTGTTTCTCTACATGTTTGTCAAGATTTGACATTTTTCTTTCCCAGCCATTGTGGTGGGCATGTAAAGGTAGGGTTTGGTTTGGTTTTAATTAGCATATTTTTGATGATTAGTTAAATATGATTGGATGTGATTTTAATTTTCTTCCTTACACTGTTTTGTAATTTTAAATATCTCTACTATGAACAAGTATAAATCCAATAATTACAAATACAACTTTCTAAACAAATGTGCATGTATTGCTTTGAACCATATCATTTTTCTGAAATCAACTGTTGCTTATACATTTTATCTCAGAAATAAGCTTGCAACTATTGCCATATGGTTTCACTCATATGTGGAATATAAGGAATAGCTCAGAGGATCATAGGGGAAGGGAGGGAAAACTGAATGGGAAGAAACCAGAGAGGGAGACAAACCATGAGAGACTCTGGACTCTGGGAAACAAACTGAGGGTTGCAGAAAGGGAGGTGGGTTGGGGGGATGGGGTAATTAGGCGATGGGCATTAAGGAGGACACACAATGTGATATGATGAGCACTGGGTGTTATATACAACTAATGAGTCATTGAATACTACATCAAAAACTAATGATGCTGGCTCATTGAATTAAAAAAAAAACAAAAGAAAAAAGAAATAAGAGTGCAACAACAACAACAAGGATAACAATTCTTATTATATAATAAGCTATATAGCTTAGAATGGAGTATTTGAATTTGGAAATGCCAGTTAAGGTAATTTGTTCAAATATTTTACTCATTATTTGAAGGCTTAGGCTTGGTATTTTATTTCTTATGGCAGAAGGAAATGAAGAAGTAGACTGAACGTTTTCCTCCTACTAATTCAATTCAAACTACAGCTCTTGCTATGTTAAATAAATGTACATTCCAATGCATACCTTTTGCAGTTTATGCATATTTACCATAGGCATATATAACCACTTCAAAGAAAAAAATATATGGGATTCTTAAATGAATAAATATTATAAACTATTACAAAATGTCTATGCAATTTATTATATTAAATGTTCTTCAATGATATCAACTATATAAAACTTTTTCTGCATATCATATAATCAAATAAGTTTAGACTAAATGTCTCCCTGGTAAACTCCTCCATAATAATGCCTTGGTAATGTTGAGCCACACTAGTTCTAAATCATCTGGGTTCTAACACTTTTCACTAACAAAGATCTCAGCCTGACCAAATCATTCATGGAATTATGGGAGAGAGCTGACTCTTCCACCTTTGTAAATCATGGACATATTTGGCCAAAAAGCTGTCATTATTTTATACTTTCCCTTAGGATACAGAATGCTGGTTTCAGTAAAATACCAAGTTTTCATAGGTTGAGAGGTGAGGAGAAAGAAAAAGCAAGGAGATATATTCATTTTCTTCATTGATATTTAACTATAAACCTTGTTAGTAGAAAGATGGGAATTGTTTCTAGTGTAGAAAAGCTGTTTCTGAGAAATACAGTGAAGGAAACTCTATTCACTGCAAAGGACACACCAAAATGTCAGCAAGTATAAATGAATATTCACAAAGCTTAAATTAGTTGGTTTGTCTCCTCTTAAGAATTACCTTTATCTTTCTTATGACTAAAAGAAAACCCTTCAGTGGAGATATTTCCTCTTATCCTTTAGAATGGCACTTTGGAGACATTAGAAGAGATTTTTTTTTTTTTTTTATGGTGGGGGTTACTTGCTTAAAGAAAAGCATCAGTTTGTGTAGAAGGATGTCTGATACTTAAGTTATGAAGCAAATGAGAAGATTATGAAACATTTTTCATATAAATCATAAGAACCTTTTAGAATCTAAATCTGATTTAAGAAGGTAAACACGTTGTCATAAGGCATTTTGAATGACATTATTAAATGTTGTAAACCGAAGATTAACTTTCCTTAGTATAAATTTGCTTATATTTGAACAGCAAAGATTCTAAATAATCCCTCAAAAGACTGGGTAGAGGTTGGCAGCTTGTATAAGCCTTTTACCCTTCTTTAATGTGAAAGTAAACTGCAAAAGCTCTTATATCTAAGAAAAGGGTAATCAAGAAAAATATCATTAAAGTGTATTTGAGATTAACTGTTACGTGAAAGAGCTCATCTGATACCTTACACAGGTAACTGGATTTCGTTTTCCAGTGTATGCTGATTGACTCAATGGTCAGAACAGACTGAATTGTATTTTTGTAAGGCTCTTCAACAGGCAGCCAAATAAATAGCTTTTCCCCCGCTGCATGGTTTGCTGTTTGCTTAAGCAAAAATCCAATTTCTGGAGAGGACTCCATGAGGGCTAAATTCCCTGCCATTTACAAGTGTCCCATTAGAGTAGCTTTCTATATGGAAATAACATTCCAAGACAAGGAGAGAAACGTTAGGTCTGAGGTCTGCTGTTCCTGATGTGTTTTATTATTTCTTTTTCATTTGAAGAGTAGAGCTATTCTCCCAGGAGAAAGAGAGAGTCCTGTTTGAATACAAATGTCTCAAGAAAGTGGAGCTTCTTTTAAAAGTGAAATCTCTCCTTTTTTTTTTTTTTTGTTATGCATCAAGGACAAGGGTAGAACTGACAGCTTCACACTCAAGCTGCCCCTCATTAAAAGATTTTTTAATTAAGAATTCAAGGGAAAAAAAAATCCAAGTGGAGTAGCATATATTAGAGATGGTGAAGCTTAGGTTTGATTACTGTTTGCTTTAGTACATCTGGAAGAAGCTTTTATTTGAAGACAGTAACGATTAAAATAAGACAACCTGTATGGCTGGCTTATAGGATGACATATAAAGGCCTGGTAGTTTTACGATACCTTTTTTCTAGAAGGTGAAAAATTACATTTTAACGAAGGTTCAGAATTTTCAGGTATGTTTTAACTATCAAAATTAGTGGTGTTGCTGTTAATAAAATGTTAATTGATTATCCTAAAATAAATTATTGGGGTATAAGATCTCTGGAATAGATTGAAATGTCTAATCTAATAAACATTTGTTTTTTTTTAAATTGATTTATAGCTCCTGCAAACAAATAGCCATGCACCTTTACATTAGCAGCTTTTATTTAATTTTCAATTTAAAGAAATGAACACAGATTTAGTAATATAATATGGTTATTCCAAATGAATTTACAAAACAAACTCACGGAAAGTGTTTTAGAGAACATAATTGTGTTACAGTGTTAGCTTGCCTGAATTAGATAAATGTCTATTGACTTAGCTATTGTACATACTATAGAAACTGAAAATAAAATGGTGTTACCACAAAACTTCACTGAAAGAAAAGTTTAAAATATCCCATGAGGTCAAGATGATTCTGCTTATCAAATTTCCTTTTCACATAGCTCAAGGGTAGTTGAGTTTGTTTATTCATGATCATCAGTGCTCTACTTTAATATTACTAAGTGTCATAAAAAATATTAAGCCAAGTAAAGCCCCAGTACTACATAACATTTTGGAAACAAATTTATCTAGTTAAATAACAAGTCTGAAAGTTTTTTTTTTTTTAATTTTCAAAATCCCCTGTTAGTCTGATTCCACATTAGGAAATAACATTATAGTGAAACACAACTTTAACTGGAATACTTTATTTAGTGTTAAGAGACGAATTCTACTACTTCTTTGAATATCATGATTCCCGCTTGGAAGAAAATAAGAAAGACACATGCTCTAAGACACCCAAGAGAATATGACTATTAGAGGGCTAGTAATGCCCAAATCCTTATACGTATTTAACCAACTCAGGACTTATTAGAAGACTATGAAACAGAGAACAAAACAGTAGGCTGAAGGCAAGTTCTATGATGTTGGGTCATCACTTCCCATCCCTTCACTTTTTAATTACCTTCTTTGTAAAAATACCTTTACAAAGAAGGTAATTAAATAAATTTCCTTCTTTTCCAAAGGAAATTTGATTAAGTTTTCTTTCAGGTCATTTGACCTTCCAACTTGGTGATCCTACATGATTTACAGGACTTTATAGAAATTCCTTTTCTCGTGCATTAAACTGTCCTGAATTTTATCACCTTTTCTGACTGACTCACAACATAAAACAAACCTGACCTTCTCTTTAGCCTCTCTCTTACCAAGATGTGGGTTTTAAGAAGAAAGGAATTTGGTCAAGACAGATTTGCTTGCACACAACACGAAGTGGTTGTCATTTTTCAAAATAGAGAACTTAGGGAATCCATTTAGGGGATTTTCATTGTCTAGATGTTAGAACTAAATTTTTCAAAGCAAGCAAATTTTTGTTCATATTTCCTTCACTCATTGATGTGTAGTTATAGTCAAGATGCTATACATATCACACATTAAATTATTCCACTCTTTTAAATTACCAGTTGAGCTGAGAAATTGTGTCACTAGAGGCCAAGGTAATATTTTCAGATGCCAAATGTGTTTATTTAAAAAAGGGATAAAGCACTTCATTCAAATTAGATAAAAATGCCATTCAGAATTATTTGCAGATGTCAGGAAAAGAAAAAAATAAAGTACCTTACACAGCCACATTCTTTCCTGTCACTGGGACTTTGAAATTCATTTTTGAGAAGTTATCTCTCATCACTGGACAACTACTGAGCCAGAAGCCTGTTGTTTTTGATGGCATTTTAAGATGAAACCATCAAGGTGCATGTGGTTCTTGCCACTTAAAGTTAAAAGGGAAAAATAAAGAACATTTATTATCATTTTGTTTCTTAATTCAAAATTTAAATTGAGTAGTTGGGAAAAATGATATAATCTGCAATAAATTCTGATTCAGTCATCCAAAGACTATTATCATACCTTTGTTATCACTGAGGGCTGGATACCCTTTTGATCCACAAGTTCCTTAGAATGAGAAAATCATACAACAGGCAGCAGGAGGTTTCCACCAGAGCTGACTCCGCAAGGCCAGCAGCTGAAATGAGAAAGCAAGATCTTGTAGACATTTTCATCTGGCAACATTCTGCCTGTTTCTGAGAACCTGGAAGCATTTGACTTGTCTCAGGAGTTGAAGAGGGAATTGAACAAATCCAGGTTGGGTTTTTGCTCTTCTCCTTCTAGTAAGGAAACATGGAAAATTTCCTTGAAATGAAGCATGGTTGATCCACACCAGCACCTCTGGATTCAACTTGAAAAGAAATCTTTAGAGCACCCCTAAAAGCCAAATAAAAATAAACTTGTCTACTCTATATAATATTCAGTTTATTATTTCCATCATTGTTTTATTCTTTCAATTATATTTTGTTGCCAATGGCCTAATGGCTATCTTTTCT
Source organism: Callorhinus ursinus (assembly GCF_003265705.2). Classification (NCBI taxonomy): domain Eukaryota; kingdom Metazoa; phylum Chordata; class Mammalia; order Carnivora; family Otariidae; genus Callorhinus; species Callorhinus ursinus. The sequence goes on from NW_027397065.1 coordinate 37,958,804, forward strand.
TAATTATTTCAGAAATATTTAAGATTACTTTATATATATATATACATATATATAATTTATTTGTTAATGATTAAGAGGATCTCAGGGAATTTATGTTTCAGAACTCTTAAATTCTGTAGAAGCAAACTATAATTTTATAAGAAAATTCATTGTATTAAAAACCTTTAAGATTATTGATGTGAACGAGGTCTGCATATGTGGGTAACTTTTCATGATAAGTACAAATTTTTTATTCAAGGAATTAATCAAATTTACCTATCCAGACAACCAAACATTGTCACTGTGAATGTAAGGAATATTTCTGTGTGCCTTTTGGGTCTATGTGCCTTTTACCTAAAAGTGTTTATTAGCTATACACCTGTATCCTTCCCTCATTACCCACATCCACTTCCCCTAAGTCTCCTGCTTTGATTGTGATCCTAAAACTTCCGTTGAATGAACAGTGTACCCTTCCTTATCATTCTTGGCCACACCCATTGGATTAAAGGTGAACACTTGACTCAAACTGGATCATATTTTGTCTACCTGGTATCTAGAATTAGAATGGAGAGATTCAATGTGGTGATGAGAATCTATGTTTCCCTAAAATTAGAGTACCACAGCAGAGAAAGCTAATGTGTATGGAGTGAAGTAAACACTTGTCAATAGTAAAGTACATGTGGAAGAACATACAGCAGCAGAGAAACAAGTAACTTTCTGCCATTCCAGTTCTTTGTTCATTCCTTTCTGAAGGAAGAACTACGCTTCCTCACCTTTGATTGAGATGGCCTGTATTCTGGTAAATTCTGCTTTTTGTCTTTTTCTTTTAACATAATCTAGTTTGACAGAGGTATCTGTCATTTGTAACCAAAAAACATCTCATACAATATACCAGATGAGAAAAAAACAATGAATATCTGACCACCCTCAAGAAGAGAGATAGGGCGCCTGGGTGGCTCGGTTGGTTACGTAACTGCCTTCAGCTCAGGTCATGATCCTGGAGTCCCGGGATCGAGTCCCACATCGCGCTCCCTGGTCAGCAGGGAGTCTGCTTCTCCCTCTGACCTTCTTCCCTCTCATGCTCTCTCTCTACCATTCTCTCTTTCTCAATTAAAAAAAAAAAAGAAGAGAGATAATAAGCAAAATAATTACCCAAGCAAGTTCCAAAGAGGAATGGAAACTGGAAAATATAGTGCACTTTATTATAATACTGGACTATCAAGCCCAGTACTTCCTTAATTAAATAATATTTGTTTTAGAAAGCTCAAGGGATATCCTGAGCGGAATCCAAGTGTATCCATACTGCTTCTGATCTTTGCCTTCTAAGAAAATGGTTTGGATACTTACTTCTGAGACTTCCAGTTTGAATCAGATTCCTACTTTAATATTCACAATTCAAAAACTTTGAAATAACTCAAAATAGATGTATTAAAAAGTGTGTTCTGAGATAGTACATGTCATCATGGAGTTCTGGATTTTATGCTTAAGGCAAGAATAATAAATATAGAATTGCATTAATCTTGTTCAAAGAACTTTCTGCAGCATCTCCTTCTGACAATTATATTTTATACCAAAGTCAAATTTAAATCAAATTTTTTAAAAATTAAGAGGCATAGGAGACTTAATCCCTTACAGATCCAGGAGATATAATAATGTTAGTTTTTTTTAGGGGAAATTTTAATCTTTAAAATAAGAACTAAGACAGAAACAAACTCAATTAATTATGCTTCAACTTTTAGACAAGATTAAATTTTAAAAACATAATGCATCATCTTCACTTATTAACAAAAATATATATTCTCACTAACCTAACAATGTGGCCAATTTTCATTATGTTAGTAATTTGATTTATATGGACATTTATGTATGACTACTCACATATATGTATATCATTCTTTGTCGAGTTTTTCATAAAGTGCTAACTTTAAATTAGTACTGTCAAGAATTTCAGTAAATATGCCAAAGTTGTTTTGTGACTTATTTTAAGAATAAATTTTACCTCTATGTAAATTACTCTTGTTTTGCTCCCTGCCTATCAATGCAGTGACTATTTTAGTAATATATTCAAAAATTGATATTTCAAGTGCCATTAAAGAATGTGATCAACAATTTGCCATGGGCAAATCTAGAAGTTCACACTTGAATTAGTAGAAATTCTCAGTTCTTTTTTTCCTGCTAACCCCCACCATCCCATCAGATTCATGTGCATAGTGATTCAGTTTCCATATTAAGCCTTCTGATTTCTACAAAAAATTACTGTAGTTGAACATACAAATTTTATTTCATATTTGTGTGGTTAGCTAAAATCTCTTAGACATACTTGCAGAATAAAACTTTAAAACTTATTGTTTGTAATTGCCTATCATTTTACAGTTTTACTGAAAGTATAGATGGGGCAAAATGTGTCACAGAAAATATTTAGTATTAACAAAATTTAAAATAGTAGATGCTCAGCTCAACAGATGTATAAAAAGCATTTACAAAATACGACATTCACTCATGATTAAAAACTCTTAACAGAATGGGTTTAGAGGGAACATACCTCAGCATAATAAAGGCCGTATGTGAAGAACCCATAGCTAACATCATACTCAATAGAGAAAAACTGAGAGCTTTTCCTCTAAGATCAGAAACAAGACAAAGATGTCCACTCTCACCACTTTTAGTCAACTTATTACTGAAAATCCTAGCTGCAGCAATCAAACAAGGAAAAGAAATTAAAGCCCTTTCATATTGATAAGGAAGAAGTAAAACTGTCACAATTTGCAAATGATGTAATATTATATGTAGAAAACCCTAAAGACTCCACCAAAAAACTATTAGAACTGATAAATGAATCCACTAAAGGATACAAAATTAATATACAGAATTATATTTCTATACACTAATAATAAAGAAGCAGAAAGATAAATCAAGAAAACAACCGCATTTACAATTACACCAAAAAGAATAAAATACCTAGGGAAAAAATAACCAAGGAGATGGAAGACCTATACTCTGAAAAGTATAAGACACTGATGAAAGAAATTGAAGATGACACAAAAAAATGGAAAGCTATACCATGCTATGAGTTGGAAGAATTAATATAGTTAAAATTTCTACACTACCCAAATCAATCTACATTTCAGTGCAATCCTCATCAGGATAGTAATACCATTTCTACAGAACCAGAGCAAATGATCTAAACTTTGTATGAAACCACAAAAGACCCCAAACAGCCACAGCCATCTTGAGCAAGAAGAATAAAGCTGGAGTTATCACAATCCCAGATTTCAAGATATACTACAAAGCTATAGTAATCGAAACCTTATGGTACTGGCACAAAAACAGACTCATAGATCAACAGAATAAGATAGATTTCCCAGAAGTAAACTGAAACACATGTATGTTCAATATATCTATGATAAAGGAGGCAAGAATATACAATGGGAAAAAGGCAGTCTTTTCAATAAATGGTGCTGGAAAAACTGGACAGCCACACACAAAAGAAAAAAATTGGACCACATTCTTATATCACACACAAAAATAAACTCAAAATGGATTAAAGATCTAAAGATATGAGCTGAAAGTATAAAACTCCTAAAAGAAAATATAGGCAGTAATTTTTTTGTTGTTCGTGATTAAAATTACTGGTCTTGGAAGATCATACACACCATATCTTGCTTAGTCACTTCAATTTATTCTGAAAATCCCTCTTGCTAAGTGATAAAGTCATGTTACGAAAACATATTTTCCTCTAGTTGTAATGAGAAAAAAATATGATGCAGTCCAAGCTAATCCAAGATACACAATATTTACAGGTAGAAAAATATATCAATTAATAAAAACAAGTTTATACAAGTGATGAATAACAATCTGAAAATAAACACTGTAGTTTTTACACAACACATTATATATTGGACATATATTATACTCTCCAAAGCAGGATATGTATTAGTGGCAGGTGACTGGCAGAAAATGTGCCTAAGGGAGTAATTCTTTGAAAAATAAATTCTGTTTGATACATTTTCACCAATTTTACAGACTTTATAGACTCAGCTATCTTGTGCTGAATCTGTTTTAAATATAAAGTTAAGGCACTTTTGGAGCAAATTTAAGGACAAACATGAGGGCACTACAAAAGAAGTGTGGAAAACATATATGGATAACAGACAAATATTTATAGAAGATTCTACCTGTACCTCTTCCTTGCTAATCATACATAAACAAAGAAAAGCATGTTAGTATCACTTGAAATTGAATGGTGCACAATTCAACTTTGTTCCATATTATATGCTCTAAATACAAATGATTGTGTCATGAAAATGGATTAGTGTTTCATTGCCTAAAATCATCATGTGAAAATATCACTTCTTATAGTGTATTTATTATATTTTAGGATGAAAAAATTCATTGTACTGAAAACAAGAGCCATTGTGAATAAATGGTATAACTTCTCAAGAGCTGTTATGAAGAAAAATAATTAAAAGAAGTATGTGATGTAAGTCTCTACATGTTTGACTGATTATCTAAATATCCTGCTATATTAAGAGAAAAGTTAATACATTAAGAAACATATGTTGCTCTGATTACCTCACAGTGCTTTCATTCCCATTATATTTTCTTTTTGTGGAAATAATTATAAATATTACAGTTGGTTTTACATATAGTAGTCACTCATTCACTCCCTTAGAATTTCATTATTGAAACAATTAATGTCATTTACCGTATGCTTTCTATTTTCCAATCACTGTATTAGATGATATGTACAAAATTATGACCATCAGAATAAACATATTGGGATAATGTAATTCTAATAAAATTCCAAAGGCCAAACTAAATCCCAATTTTGCCTCAAGTTTATATGACCCTTTCTGAAATCCAATGGGTTTTAGTGCAATTTTTAAAAATAACATAAAGAAAAAAGCATAAAATACAGGTTTACAGCACAATGGATTTTTACAAAATAAGGAAGGTCTCTAACTAACACCAAAATCAAGAACAATACCATTAGAACTCTCCAGAAGTGTTATCAAGCCCCTTTACTAATTACCTTCTCCAGGGTAAGCACCATTTTGACTTCTCATACCATAGTTTGAACTTTATACAAGTGTAATCATATAAGTTTATACAAGAAAGGAGTACATATATCTTCGTTCAGTCAATATTATCTTTGTAAGATCATCCATATATTTATGCATTTTTAATTCTACTGTATGTGTTTTTCCCTCAGTTTTGGGCTACCATAAATATAAATACATTTGCTATTAATGTTCATGTAAAGGTATGTATTCATTTTAACTCATGTCAATATGTTTCCATTTCTTTTGTGTAAATAAATATCTACATGGCTGGATTAACTGATAAGGATATATTTAAATTGGTAAGAAATAAACTGTTTTCTAAAGTGGATGTACCATGTCCTCTCCAGCACTTCTCATGGATTCAAGTTGCTAATATTTTAAGGATTTTCACAAGAATGTTCATAAAAGATATTATGTTTTTATTTCTGTAATGTTCTTGACTGATTTTAGCATCATGATCAGGGCGAGGTGGAAAGTATTCCCTCTCTTCTCTATTTTCTGAAAAAATTATGTAGGATTGATATTATTTATTTCTTATATACATCTGGGTCTGGACTTGTCTTTGTTGGAAAATTCTTAATCACAAATACAAATCTAATTTCTTTAATAGATATAAGACCATCCAGATTTTTTGTTCCTTCCAGTGTCAGGTTTGATAATATATATGGTTCAGTTTAATTATTGTGTAATCAAAATAATAAAATTGCTTATAAATTCCATTTCCTTTTAGTATCTCTAGGTTATTAAATCATATGCTTTCATTGACTCCACTTGTTTTCTCCTTTTTTTGTGATCAGTACTGAGGCAGATCAAAATTTCAATACTTTTATTTTTTTAATTTTTTAAAGATATATTTATTTATTTAATAGAGAAAGGGGGGAGGGGCAGATGGAGAGGGAGAGAGACAATCCTCAAGTAGACTCTCCACTGAGCCCAGAGCCCATTGGGACCTCAATCTTAAGACCCTGAGATCATGATTGAGCTGAAACTAAGAGTTGGACGATTAACTGACTGTGCTACCCAGGCACCCAAAAATTTCAATAATTTTAAAACGCCAATTTTAAGTTTTCTTCATTTCTCCACTGTTTCTATATTTTCTATTGTACTCTTATCTATTACTTTTCTACTTATATTGCATTTAATTTATTCTTCTGTTTCTGGCTTCTTGAGATGGAAATTCAGATCATGAATTTTATACTTTCTTATTTTCTAATACAATCACTTTAAGCAATGCATTTTTCTCTAAACATGCTTTTTGCTGCAACCCACAAATTTTGATATATAATTTTTTTCTGTTTATGTTTTTATCTAATTTTTTTCTGGTTTATTCATTGACCCAAAGGTGACTTAGGAACATTAGGAATTTCAGAATGTTAGCTTAATTTCTAAATTTGGAGAATTTTATTCATATATTGTTCTGATACTGATTTTTAATGTAATTCTGTTTTTATCAGAGGACATACTGTAGATGAATTAAATATTTTGAAATTTATTGGATATGGTGTATGGCCTATAATATGGTCTGTTTTGTGGAAAATATAAAGTGTATTTGAAAAGAATATATATTTTTAAAGATTTTATTTATTTATTTTGAGAGAGAGAGAGAGAGAGAGAGAGAGAGAGAGGGAGAGAACAAGCAGAGGGGAGGAGCAGAGGGAGAAAGAGAAGCAGACTCCCCACTGAGCAGGGAGCTTCATGCAGGGCTCCATCCCAGTACCCTGGGATCCTGACCTGAGCCACCCAGGAGCCCAAGAATATGTATTTTTTTTAATATGGTTAGATTCTAATAAGAATGTAAATTAGCTCAAGTTGGTTGATAACCTATCACATTGGTTGTTTGAATATATCTTTACTGATTTTCTGTCACTTTGCTTTATCCATTTTAGAAAGATATGAAGTATTCAAATCTGAGTGTGAATTTGTCTTTTGGTTCGGTCAGTTTCAGTTTTAATATATTCTGAAGCTCTTTTACTAGGCACATACAAATTTAAGACTACTATAAATTCTTGATAAATTATACTTTTAATCCTTAAAAAATATTCCTCTACTTTGCTGGTAGAATGCATTGTCTTCAAGTCTACTTTTTCTGGTAATATTATATACAATTCAACTTTCTTCTGATTAGTGTTCACATAGAAGGTATTTTTTTCATCTTCTTATTTCTGACTCCTTCAATTTCAATTTAAATTTCTTCTGTAAATAGAATATATTTAGATCTTAATTGTTTTTATTTATTCTGGCAATTAAAGCTTTTAATTGGAAAGTTTTGTCAATTAATATTTTGTGTAATTATTGAGAAGGTTGATTTTAAGTCTACCATCAGTTTTATTATCTTTGTTTGTTCCCTCTGTTCATTTCTCTTGTTTTTTCCTTTCCTCCCTGAGCTTTCAAAATTAGTCAGGTATTGTTTGGTGTTCATTCTTTTAATCTCCTCTCTTGGTTTGTTGGCATACCTATTTTGGTATACCTCTTCGTTTTAATTTTTGTGGTTGCTTTAATGATTAAAATATATTAAGGATTAATGCAACTTTACATATAATTTTAGAAGCTTCCAGGAATATAATTCCATTTGTCACCATCTAGCCCTTTGTGATATTATATACATTTATTTTACATATGTTTTAAGTCTGAAACACTTTGCTAATATATTGGATATAAATTCTTTAATAAATCTTTTTATTTATTTACATATTTACTGTTCCCTGTGTTCTTTATCTCTTCATGCAGATCTGAGGTTCCTTCTGATATCATTTTAATTCACCCTGAGGAATCTTCCTTAATATTTCCTTAACAAAGGTCTGCTTGTAACAAATTTTCTCAGCCTTAGCTTATATGAAAAAGTCTTTGTTTCACCTTCATTTTTAAATGATATCATCTATAGGATTAGATTTCTACATGACTTTTTTCCTTTGGTCCTTTAAAAATATTATTCCTTTCTGACCTACACTGCATTTGATAAGATGTCAGCAATTATTTTCATTGTTTGCCTATATATAATACTTTTTATTTTCTGGCTGCTTTTGATATTTTCTCCTTGTTTTCATTTTTGAAATGGACTATTGGTAAGTTTTCCTTGGATTTATGAGTTTTATATTTTATAAGATTTGAAAGTTGTTCTTCTTTCCTTCTTTCTTTAATTACATATACATTAGACAACATGAATTTTTTTCCCACAAGTCAGTATACATGCTTTATTCTTATTTTTTTCTATCTATGCTTTCGTTTGCTTTCATTTCTTCTGATGTGCGTTTACATCTATTGAAGATTTTTGTTCTTCTCTAGTATTTAGTCTTCAGTTGAGCTATACTGAAAAATATTCATTTCAGTTTTTGAACACCCATTTGGTATTGTATCATATTTTTAATTTCTCTATCAAGTTCTTCCATCTGTCATTCATTTTATACACATTTTATTAAAGTACTGAACATTTTCATAACAGTTGCTTTAAAGTTCTTGAATGCTGATTTCAACATATGTAGAATGTCTGGTGGTATTCCTATTGACTGCTTTTTCTCATAGTTATGGTTCGTTTTTGTTTTGTTTGTTTGTTTTTTCCTTAAGGGGAGAGAGGATAGGGTTACTCTTTTCAGAGGTATTCTCAATATTGTGGTTACTACTTTTATGTCTGATTAAATTGTGTTTTCTTTCTTTCACAGTTGCTGAGCTGTATAATTTTATCCTGTCATAGTTTTAAGATCTGTTAGAGTATATTTACCTAGACATACTGCTAAATTTTGGCCTTTTTGCTAAACTGAATGGGTATTCAGTGGAATCTACTGAATGTTTGATAAGTTCAGAAATGTTTCTCTATTGATAGTAAGAATACCAATGTCTCCCAGTATTGTGTAGTTTCTGAAAAAAAAAATTTTTTTTTCAGCTCACAGTCATTCAACAGCTGTTCTCTACCAAGTCTTGCAGTGTTTTACTACGTGCACATATTAGTATTTGGCTAAATACTCAAGTGAAACCTTATGCAAATTTCTAAGACTCCCTCTCTGCACAGATCTCTCATCTCCAATACCCTGTTCCACAAATTTCAGGCCCTGAGCAGCCTCAAACTCTGATTTCTATTTTCCCCAGTTATTGAGGCCTCTGGTTTCTGTTTGAGTTTCATTTCTGTGTCACATTTTGGCAAGTATCTTCATGTAAAAATCTGGAATGCAAGCTAAACACATCTTTTACATTTCTCTTTTTCAGAGATCTCTTCCACATGCTGCCTATTATTATAGATCTTAAAATGTGGCCTCAGATATTTTATCCAATTTCATATTGTTTATGGAGGCAAGTCTGATACCTATTACTCTATCATGGTTGAAATCATAAATCTGTACATGACATCTTAATAATTTTGACATCGTTTGTGACATGAAATATTTGACTAAAATTATGACTTCTTCTTTGACTATTCAAGCTGCTCTTTTTATTTTTTAAGATTTACTTATTTATTTATTTGACAGGGAGAGAGAGTGAGAGCAGGAACACAAGCAGGGGGAGTGGGAGAGAGAGAAGCAGGCTTCCCGCCGAGCGGGGAGCCCAATGTGGGACTCGATCCCAGGACGCTGGGATCACGACCTGAGCCGAAGGCAGATCCTTAACGACTGAGCCACCCAGGCACCCTCAAGCTGCTCTTTAGTACAACTGCTTCTTTGAAAGAAAGCTCATCATTCTTGCTAAGCCATACAAAATGTACCCTTCTCAATGAATGAGATGCATCTAATAACTTATTGCATGTGGGGGGAAAATAGAAATTAAATTTCATTTATGAAGATTTTTCATTTAAAAACATACCCTGAACCCAAGAGAATATGACCGCTCCTTTTTGATCACTATTTGGCAATGTCATGTATTTTTATAGAAAGAATAATGTGTGAAGAGCAAAACCTGTAAAGAAACTAATGTAACTAGTGGTGATTCATTGTTGACTACCTTCAAATGTATGAGTAAATTTATCAAATGTACTAAAAATATAATGGTGTGAATGTACATCTTTTGCCTGCATGGCTCCTATCAAATTCAAGTCATTTATACTCATTGGCTGAGTGATGAAAATAAAGTCAAGAGTTCACACTGCTGAATAATATCCATTTCTATAGTAAATGAATCATTCCTTATCCCAAGTCTCAGTGCCTGTTTGGCAGGAACTTAGAAGATTTGAGTGGAAAATAGAGTAAGTGTCACAATTCACTTCTATGTATTATGTAACACTCAGGTGATATAGCCAAATTTGAAAGGGGAGATTAAATCAAATCAAGAATCAGAGACCCTATATATTAGAGCTACACAAAATCTAAAAATATTAATAATATAACCCAGTCACTTCATTTTACAAAGGGAAAAGCTAGTTTCAGAGAGAGTACAGAATGGGAGGAATAGAAACTTTGGGGTGAGATAGGTCTAACATTGAATACTTGCTACCTAACTGCTATAAAACAAATCAACTAAAATATTTGAAATTTAGTTTCCTCATCTCTAAAATTAGTACAACAATGTTAAACTTACAGAATTATTATGAAGAATAACATTCAAATACTTGCACTTCACCCGAACAAAGTTCAAATTTGCACCTATTTTATTTGCCCAGAGATGCATATAAGCGAAGGACACCTCCACAGCCAGCCCAGTGTACTTCACAATCAATCTTTACACACACACAGTGTACTTCACAATGGATCTTTATTTGTACTTAGCAACTCCCACCTACAGAGAACATAAACAGGTTATATACTTAATATTTTGTATATGTATGACCAAAACAGCCATTATACAGTGAAGCTGCAAAAGAGTTTGTTGTAAGGAAAATTTCAAGTATTTTTCAAAGGACCTACAGCTACTTTGATAATATTTTTTTCATGTCTGATTAATGAGAAACTTTTGAAACAATTTAATCTATCCAGGGATGTGACTGCTAGCTTCCATTTTTCAAGCCTGATTACAGAAGTACTTCTAAAGCAGTTTAATCTGTTCAGGGATGCTAAACAAATATGTCAACATTCATTTTGCATTTATGTCTGCAGCAGTTAAAGGAAGAAACGTGGAAATAAACAGAATTTGGAATTTGCTCTCTCTTTTTTAAGAAGAGACTCTAGTGCATTTCATTTTTTATGGAGGATTCAAACTCCTAACTGAGATAAATGTATTTCAGATTGAAGTTTTTAGTAGCAGTTTATGGGTTGGCACTCTGCCACAAAGTGATCTATAACCTTATAGCTCACTATTATGCAAAATACAAATTTGGCAAGAAGACATGTGTTCTAAGATTTTCTCTAAGGACAAATACATATTTCAAATTTTGAATTCAAAATTATATTTGACATTAACTTTGAACCTGGCTTACCCTTAAAAATAAATAATATAAAATCTGTCCTGTAATACTTTGGTTGAAACAAGTGGTTTTCTTCTTTTTCTATATTTTAGGTGTGGTCCTTTATATCTGCAGTAAGTATTACATATAATGCACAGTACATCTCTATATGCTATGTAAATATAGCATATATTTACAAACATATATATATGTGTATATATATATATATACACATATATATATGTGTGTATACACACACACACACACACACACACACATATATATATTTGGAAGCTTCTCTGGGTCTTAGGAGAATCATAAAACATTGTCCCAATAAAAAACACTGCATGTTAGAAAATATATTTTACATCAGTAAACATATTCCACATTTTTGAAATTCACACATCTAATCACAATTAATTAATTTTACAAAGTGGGGCTGACAAGATCATATGTATTCAACTATATTGAACAGGAATTAATCCTGGAGAATGACAGATGAAATGTCATCAGGATTGGATGTGTTATTAATTTGAGATAGGTCAGTTTGGGGAAGAAAGTTTTCCTTTCAGTCTTCTTAAATTTGTGGCCAGTACCCATAGCTGTGGCCAACAACATTTCCCATCACTCTTCCATCTACTGAGCTACTTTAATGCAGATACAGCCCATTTTCAAATCTCAAAGGTGTCAAATCAGGATGAACAATAGTTTGAATATCTGAAAATAGGCTGAACACTTTCTTTTATAATTTTTTTATTGTTATGTTAATCACCATACATTACATCATTAGTTTTAGATGTAGTGTTCCATGATTCATTGTTTGTGCATAACATCCAGTGCTCCACACAGAAGGTGCCCTCTTTAATACCTGTCACCAGGCTAACAACCCATTCCCCCACCCCCCTCCCTTCTAGAACCCTCAGTTTGTTTTTCAGAGTCCATCGTCTTTCATGGTTCGTCTCCCCCTCTGACTTACTCCCCTTAATTCTTCCCCTCCTGCTATCTTCTTCTTTTTTTTTCTCAACATATATTGCATTATTTGTTTCAGAAGTACAGATCTGTGATTCATCAGTCTTGTACAATTCACAGCGCTCACCATAACACATACCCTCCCCAATGTCTATCACTCAGCCACCCAAACCCTCCCACCCCCCACCACTCCAGCAACCCTCAGTTTGTTTCCTGAGATTAAGAATTCCTCATATCAGTGAAGTCATATGATATATGTCTTTCTCTGATTGACTTATTTCACTCAGCATAACACCCTCCAGTTCCATCCATGTCGTGGCAAATGGCAAGATCTCATTTCTTTTGATGGCTGCATAATATTCCATTGTTTATATATACCACATCTTCTTTATCCATTCATCTGTCGATGGACATCTTGGCTCTTTCCACAGTTTGGCTATTGTGGACATTGCTGCTATAAACATTGGGGTGCACGTACCCCTTCGGATCCCTACATTTGTATCTTTGGGGTAAATACCCAGTAGTGCAATTGCTGGATTGTATGGTAGCTCTATTTTCAACTGTTTGAGGAACCTCCATACTGTTTTCCAGAGTGGTTGCACCAACTTGCATTCCCACCAACAGTGTAGGAGGGTTCCCCTTTCTCCACATCCCCGCCAACATCTGTTGTTTCCTGACTTGTTAATTTTAGCCATTCTGATGGGTGTGAGGTGGTATCTCATTGAGGTTTTGATTTGGATTTCCCTAATGCCCAGCGATGTTGAGCACTTTTTCATGTGTCCGTTGGCCATTTGGATGTCTTCTTTGGAAAAATGTCTCTTCATGTCTTCTGCCCATTTCTTGATTGGATTATTTGTTCTTTGGGTGTTGAGTTTGATAAGTTCTTTATAGATTTTGGATACTAGCCCTTTATCTGATATGTCATTTGCAAATATTTTCTCCCATTCTGTCGGTTGTCTTTTGGTTTTGTGGACTCTTTCTTTTGCTGTGCAAAAGCTTTTTATCTTGATGAAGTCCCAATAGTTCATTTTTGCCCTTGCTTCCCTTGCCTTTGGCGATGTTTCTAGGAAGAAGTTGCTGCGGCTGAGGTCGAAGAGGTTGCTGCCTGTGTTCTCCTTTAGCATTTTGATGGACTCCTGTCTCAGGTTTAGGTCTTTCAACCATTTGGAGTCTATTTTTGTGTGTGGTGTAAGGAAATGGTCCAGTTTCATTCTTCTGCATGTGGCTGTCCAATTTTCCCAGCACCATTTGTTGAAGAGACTGTCTTTTTGCCATTGGACATTCTTTCCTGCTTTGTCAAAGATGAGTTGACCATAGAGTTGAGGGTCCATTTCTGGGCTGTCTATTCTGTTTCATTGATCTATGTGTCTGTTTTTGTGCCAGTACCATACTGTATTGATGATGACAGCTTTGTAATAGAGCTGGAAGTCCGGAATTGTGATGCCGCCAGCTCTGCTTTTCTTTTTCAATATTCCTCTGGCTATTCGGGGTCTCTTCTGGTTCCATACAAATTTTAGGATTATTTGTTCCATTTCTTTGAAAAAAATGGATGGTATTTTGATGGGGATTGCACTGAATGTGCAGATTGCTCTAGGTAGCATTGACATCTTCACAATGTTTGTTCTTCCAATCCATGAGCATGGAACGTTTTTCCATTTCTTTGTGTCTTCTTCTATTTCTTTCACGAGTATTTTATAGTTTTCTGAGTACATATCCTTTGCCTCTTTGATTAAATTTATTCCTACGTATCTTATGGTTTTGGGTGCACTTGTAAACGGGATCGGCTCCTTGATTTGTCTCTCTTCTGTCTTGTTGGTGTATAGGAATGCCACTGATTTCTGTGCATTGATTTTATAGCCTGCTACTTGACTGAATTCCTGTATGAGTTCTAGCAGTTTTGGGGTGGAGTCTTTTGGGTTTTCCACATACAGTATCATATCATCTGCAAAGAGTGAGAGTTTGACTTCTTCTTTGCCGATTTGGATGCCTTTGGTTTCTTTTTGTTGTCTGATTGCTGTGGCTAGGACTTCTAATACTATGTTGAATAGCAGTGGTGATAGTCTACATCCCTGCCGCATCCCTGACCTTAGGGGAAAAGCTCTCAGCCTTTCCCCATTAAGAATGATATTCGCTGTAGGTTTATCATAGATGGCTTTTATGATATTGAGGTATGTACCTTCTATCCCTATACTCTGAAGAGTTTTGATCAAGAAAGGATGCTGTACTTTGTCAAATGCTTTTTCTGTATCTATTGAGAGGATCATATGATTCTTGTTCTTTTCTTTTGTTAATGTATTGTATCACGTTGATTGATTTGAGGATATTGAACCAACCTTGCAGCCCAGGGATAAATCCCACTTGGTCATGGTGAATAATCCTTTTAATGTACTGTTGGATCCTATTGCCTAGTATTTTGGTGAGAATTTTTGCATCCATGTTCATCAAGGATATTGGTCTGAAATTCTCCTTTTTGATGGGGTCTTTTTCTGGTTATGGGATCAAGGTAATGGTGGCCTCATAAAATGAGTTTGGAAGTTTTCCTTCCATTTCTATTTTTTGAAACAGTTTTAGGAGAATAGGTATTAATTCTTTAAATGTCTGATAGAATTTCCCTGGGAAGCCATCTGGCCCTGGGCTTTTGTTTGTTGGGAGATTTTTGATGACTGCTTCAATTTCCTTAGTGGCTACAGGTCTGTTCAGGTTTTCTATTTCTTCCTGGTTCAATTTTGGTACTTGATACATCTCTAGGAATGCACCCATTTCTTCCATCTAATTTGCTGGCATTGAGTTGCTCATAATATGTTCTTAAAATTGTTTGTATTTTTTTGGTGTTGGTTTTGATCTCTCCTCTTTCATTCATGATTTTGTTGATTTGAGTCATTTCTCTTTTCTTTTTGATAAGTCTGGCTAGGGGTTTATCAATCTTGTTAATTCTTTCAAAGAACCAGCTCCTAGTTTCGTTGATCTGTTCTACTGTTCTTTTGGTTTCTA
>NW_027397065.1:37979106-37985617 GCF_003265705.2 Callorhinus ursinus
CCCAAATGTCTTTGCCAGAGGCGGAATTGCCCCGCCCTTGTGAGTCCTGGCTAAGCAGGCTGCTCGGGTTTGCTCTCAGGAGCTTTTGTTCCCTGCAAGCTCTCAGTACAGATTTGGAGGACCAGGGTGAAAATGGTGGCCTCCCAATCTCCGCCCGGAGGAGCTGAGAACTCGGGGCCCCGCTCCTCAGTGTGCCCCCAGAGAAAAGCAGTCACTCCCATCTCCCAGGTCTCTGGCCGCACTCCGTGCTCACCCGGCCTGTGACCGAGCATTTCTATCTCTGGCACCCGACCCCTTGTGGAGTCTCCAAACCCAGCAGATTCCTGCGGTGTGCTTCCGCGCCGCTCCTCCCGGGGAAGGAAGGGGAATCTCCCCAGCTCTGCCGCTTGTTGTGTCCCTGCTGGAGGAGCAGTGGCCCGACTGGGCCGCGGATCAGTTTATGGCAACCCCGGCTTCCCCGCTCCGATACCTGGGAGCTCTGCCACACTCAGGCACCCCCGGTCTTTCTGTGACCCCAAGGGTTCTGAGACCACACTGTCCCACGAGGGTTTCACTCCCCGCTTAGGCACTGGAGCGATGTCCCTCAGCGGAGCCGGCTTCTAAAGTTCCGATTTTGTGCTCCGCGGCTCTATCACTTGCCAGAAGCGGCTGATAGAGACCCTCTCCCCCGCCGTCTATCCTCCCGAATATCGCCTCGGATTCACTTCTCTGCATGTCCTACCTTCCAGAAAGTGGTCGCTTTTCTGTTCAGAGTATTGTTACTATTCTCATCTTCGATCTCCTGTTGAGTTCATAAGTGTTCAGAATGGTTTGATCCCTATTCTGCTGAATTCCTGAGACCAGACGAAATCCAGCTCTCCTACTCCTCTGCCATCTTGCTCCGCCCCCTATGCCGAACACTTTTATTTACAGTTTTCCTAACAATCAAATAAATGCCTAACAAACTTCATCTCGAGGTGCTGGGTAAATCAGCACACATATTAAGCAAGATGTATTATTTAAAATTCATCGCAACTTTTAGCTTGTTCTTCATTGTGTTGGGATTTTCAGTATCAAACTAAATTGCATAATGGATCACCTCCAAAGAATCCATTGAGTTTGTAATGTAGAATAATGAAATCTACAATATATAAAGTAAAATATCTCATATTTTAGCCTTCTGCTAAGTGAATGTAGCAGATACAGATGGGTCCATGTTTTGAGAGTGTTTTCTTAATGTGTTGGGAGGAAAGCTTACATGTATTGTGACATATTATTTAGTCTGTAGACTCTGCCATACACCAAGTAAAATTCACAGTATTGCCAAATTCCTTGGATTTTTACTCACCAAGGCAGCTTGAGGTCAGCACCATGTGAAGGCTTAATATTTGGTATAGTTCAAGTGATTTCAAGAAAATATAGATAATAGATAATATTATGGTCTATATAGATATTGGTAGCACGATATAATAAGGAGAGCCACCACAATCTCACTGGAATTCTTATTTGTTTATTTTCTAATGTTTGACTGTAGGCAAATCACACCATCTCACCAAACCTTAGTTTTCATGATTATAAAGTATAAATATCAATTCCTATCTGAATAAAATAAATTTAATAAAAAAATAGAGATAGATGTAAGGAACACAGTTCAGCACTCACTATCCTAATAATATTCAATATCTGATAAATAATATTACTTTAAATTTGCCAGGCTTCCACTAAGCAATGTGGCACCAAGACTAATGAAAATAAGTGTATAAACCAAAATATTTGCAACATTTTCTCTCTCTCATACATGTATTAATTTTTCACATACACACACACACATATATCCAGAACATATAAAGAACTCCTAAAAGTCAATAGAATAAAGACAATTGGTCCAATAAAAATATGGAATTGTATATGAGCAAGAAATTTATAAAGGAAGACATACAATGGGTAATAAAAGTGATCTGAAAAATGCAAATTAAAACAAAGAACTATCTGTAAGAATGAAGATATCTAATTTTGATGAAGATGTAGAGGAATGAATTTTCATATGTCCTTGGAAACCAATTTTTAAGTATCTATCAAAATTTAAAAAGTATATTCCCCTTTCCTCAGCAATTCTGCATGTAGATTTCTTAGAGAGATATGCTTTAGTCAGGGGAAAAAGATGTTCACTGTTTTTATTATTTATATAAAAAAGAAAATATTCTAAGTTCCATGAATAGAATAATGCTTTAATAAACTGTTGTCTATAATGCAGGATGGTATTCATAGGTTTAAAGCATATATAGAGATAATTTATATTATCAATATATCTATCGATTTAGCTATGTATACCTATGGAATTTCTCCACAAGGTAGTTTAAACTAAAAAAAATGTATAATACCATTGTTCAAAAACATTTATGCAAAAACACCCATAGATTCACATATATCCACACACAAACATACATGAAACCCCAAACTATACATTTCTGTAAGTGTATTTCTGTAAACATATTGTAAAAGCAGATGTTTTTAGATGGAAAATGTAAGAGATGTGTAAGAAAATAAATCTAACCCTTGTGTGGGGTACCTGGATGGCTCAGTAGGTTAGGTGTGAAACTCTTGATTTCAGCTGGGGTTGTGATTTCGGGGTCCTGACACTGGGCTCTGGGCTCAGCAGGGAGTCTGCTTGGGATTCTCTCACACTCCCTCTACCCCTCCCTTCCCAACCCCCCACCCCAGTACTCTTTCTCTAAAATAAAATAAAAAAAAAAAAATCTAATCCTTGTGAAGGGAAGTAAAAATTGCAGTGCTATGGGATGAAGAGGGCATTTCACTTTTTTATTCCAATCATCTTTTTAGTGTTAAAAAATACTGAATAATACTTCCAGGGTGTAACATCAGCATAGTAAGTCTTCAATACTAGTCAGTTTCAAGTTTAACAGAATTGTGCAAGATAAAATATCTAAGCTACCATCCATCTGATATTATTAACCAAGGTCCATGATTACAGATCTGTTACCTTAGAACCACAGGCTAATGTATCATAACTTTATAGCACATATCACAAAGTTTCTCAGAAAACTGTGCTTTGCTTTAATCATATGCTTTTTTGAGTTGCAACTTATTGGGGGGGGGAGAGTTGGGTTACTATTCACTACCCAGTCCTGCATAACAAGGAAAATGTTAATTATCTAACAGCATGTTCACATTTTCTACTAGTTGGCAAGTATAGAATTTGGCTGCTATCACTTCTCCAATAGGTATTGAAGTTTTCCACATTTGTTATCAGCACAGAATTTGCCTTGTCTAGTTGTACTGCCTACATATTCTTCTGTTCCAGGAGTCATTTAAGCATATAATAAATTGAGTTTCAATGAGCTGGAACCTCCCGCTTCAGCCGATTTTTCAGCAAATTATTTTCCAGCTGTAGCTTCAGCAGGAGTTTCTCCCACTTCTGAAAAGATGACTGTAATGGCCACATATTTTATATGCCAATCCTAAAATCATTTTAATCAGCTAGTTACTATGCATTAAGTCAGTGATGAGTAAATTTAAAAAGGGTCAAATTACTCTATGGATATGGCAAGCGTCTTTAATAGACTTCATGTTTTGGCACTAAAGCCTGATATGACAAAAACAAGGCCAATACATTTGTGGTTTTGCCACACAGCAGGAAAAATGATGTTTTGCTATTTATAGCATACCTTTCTGCATATCCATGTTCCAAGAAACATCACTGGAGTATGAAGCCAGTATTGATGTTTGAGGATCAGAAAACCCCAAACTGACTCTAGGTTAATCACTTGCATCCATTCCCATGTAAACTCAAGTTCTCTTTTGAAGCAAATAGATATGAAGTGTGTTCAAATGAATCAGACTGAGATGGACCTTGTGTTGTGGATCACTGGTTTATCCCATTAGAATTCTATACATACTTGGCAGTAGCCTAACTGGAGATATAGATATAGTTTTTCCCACCTCTACGCGCACCTATAAGGAATGGAAGGGAACAATAGGAAATGCAGGGAGAAATAAAATAGAGCATGCCTCAGAAAGTTTGCAGGCCTGTTGAAAAAAGTCACAAATAAGTTATATTTAAGGTAGGGAGTTAAAGAAAGCAGCACTCAAGAACCGGCAAGCCCAAGACACTGAAAGGAAAACTAATCATATGCAACAGCTGGGATTTTTCTGTGGCTGTGCTTTAATTTTCATTGGGAGACTTCAAAGTTTTCTGAGCACTCCAGACACCAGTAGGGCTGCCATCTCTGTTCTAAAAGTGAATGTGTCCTCAGAATGGCTGTGATTGTGGAGCTCTGAACATTAGCAATTTATGTGACCTTAGACAAATAATTTACCAACCTTGAGGCAACATTTCCTTATCAGTAAAGTAGGAGGATTGAATTAAATGATCTCAAGTTGCTTTCTAGCTCTAAAATCTTTATCTTTCTATTGGAAGAGGGGGTCATTCTGTTGCTGATTATCTTGTTCAAGTTCACACAACTCATAACCTGTAGAGGCAGGGTTTGGATCGAGGTTGTTATTGTTGTTATTGCTTGTTGTTTAATGTGACCAAAGCCCATGCTCCTAACCAACAGGTAACACTACTTCCCACAGCAATGGTCTTTGTTCTGAAAGAGTTCATTGCCTAGCTTCCTAGGGAAAAGAACCTGCAAATAGCAAAATTTCCACAAAACAAAGACTTTAAACAAATTATCTCTCTAATGTAATCATTGTTGCAATTCATTTTTTTGAAGTATACTTTTAAAGGGTACTCTTTTAATACTTAGTTCTGCCATTCTTCATCCTATTTCCTAAATCTTATTATTTTGTTTGTTCTATATTACTTTGTTTCTTTCTTTTTTTTTTTCCATGCTTAGAATATCATGTTGACTGGCTACATCTCTGGACCACACTGATGATATTTCCATTCTTCGTGGAATTTTATTTTCTTTACTTGGTCCGTATGAAGTGAGTATTAATCAGATGGTCAGTCAAAATCCTTCGGTTTAACCAATTAAATTCCTTTTTATTAGTTTGTTCAACTCACATCTCTAATTCAATTGGCAAGTACAGTGAGTGGTTACAATATCAACATTTGGTTGTTACTATTTTACTGACAGTTCAGAGGGCCATTTTCATCCCCATGTGAGCACATACCATGTTTTACTTAGGGCTCTGCTTCCTTCAGCACTTAGTATGGAGCTCAATAAGTAGTTTGTGAATACTGACAAAATTAAGAATGAATTTACTTTCCCAACCAATATTCTCTTCCAGCATTTTTAGCCATTTTGCCACTTGCAATAACTAGGAAGAAGAAGTGAGCTTCTTTATAGTCATCAAGTGAAAAGGATAGATATGGCTTTATATGCTCTATTTTTGCAGTAAATAAACTGGTAGGTTGGGAGACATGCTTAAAACAGAAACTAACTTCAATTTCTAATACACTTCACCCATTAAGATACCTGATCAGTAGGGCCCTCTAAATTCAGAATAATCATTCAATAACATAAATTACATCCACTAAATACATACTTAAAACTTTCCAGTGGCACATCAATGTACCTAATATAAATCTAAACTCCACAGGATCACAAACTCACTCCCACTTGATCTGGGCCCTACATACCTGTTTAAATTGATCTGAGATGCCAACACCTTTCATCCTCACTCCCTAGTCTCCAGGTACACACTAACGTTCTTTACATTCTTAATTACAAAAAGCATACATCCACAAATGTCCTGAAACTAGCTCTCCTATGGGCTTGAAATGTTCTTCCCCCAAGTCTTTTAGTGGCTAGCTTATTATACTCCAATCTTAGCCTAATATCACCTCTTCAGAGAAACGTTCTCTGATCACCCAAGTAGCTACCCAGTCACTATCTTATAAACATATGTTAAATCTCATTGTAAAATGTAAAATGATCTTTGTAGGGTGTTTAATGATTTCTTGTTTGTTTCTCTCTCACCAGAATATAAATTTTGTTTTCTTAAGCAGTGGGAAAAAAGTGACTAAAGGCAAGGGTTATAAAGTCAGACTGCTGTGATTGGAATTCAGACACCAATGATTCCTACGTGAATTACTTTGGGCAAATCCATTCTGTTTTTAAAATTCAGCATCTCCTGCATAAAAAAAAAAAAATGGGGATTGAAACAGCATAACTCTCATAAGGTTGTTGTGAGGATAGGATGAAATAATGCAAAAGTCTCAATAATGTTATTATTATTCAACATCCTATGCTCAGGACCTATAATAGTGCATAAGGCCTTGTAGGTATTTATTGGAAGAATAAGTGAATGGATACAATAACATTACTATGAAAATTGTTAAAAAATAAATAAACCTTTCTTTCTATGTTTCCTGTCACATTTTCTCCCATCCACTCAGTGGTTTTTCTTCTTCATTTTTCTCCCCTCCCTCTTTTACCATATCACTCTCAACTGGCTTTCATTATCTTTTGTACTTCAACACACTCATGATTCCCCCCTCTAAAAAAGGAAGAAAAGAAGGAAGGAAGGAAGGAAGGAAGGAAGGAAGGAAGGAAGGAAGGAA
>NW_027397065.1:37985627-37996476 GCF_003265705.2 Callorhinus ursinus
AGGAAGGAAGGAAGGAAGGAAGGAAGGAAGGAAGGAAGGAAGGAAGAAAGAAAGAAAGAAAGAAAGAAAGAAAGAAAGAAAGAGAAGAAAGAAGCTCCCTATGTACCCCTTTCCTTTTTTATGGCCTTGAAGAAGCAGTTAAACTTGTCTCCATTCATTCCTAAACCTATTACATTAAGGTTTCTATCTCATTACTTTCCTAGGATTTTTGCTGACAAGGCCACCAGAAAATTTCTTTGTTTTTAAGTCTACCAGAAAATTTCTAATCTTTATCTTACTTATCAGTTGCAGTTTACTCTTTAGATAACACATAGGCACTGAAGCCAGAGAGACCTGAATTAAATTGTGCCCACACATTAAGGAATTTTGAGGCCTTGGGCAAGTTACTTAATCCTGAGTTTTAATCTCCTCAAATGCAAAATGATAATGAAACTAATATACCTCATTCAATTATGTACCCAACACTTATTTATCAAGATCATATTCTGTGTCAGGCTATGTTTTAAGCACTGGAGGTAGATCAGTGAGCAAAAGAGATGAAAATTCTTGCTCACATAGATCTTATAATCCAGTGGTTATTAAATAAACAAACATGTAATATGTTAGTTCTTGATGAAAGGTGAAAGCAAATTATATATAGAATGATGAGTGAGTGAGGAGAGTTGCTATTTTAAAAAGAAAGTTGCGATTTTAGATAGGGTGTGCTTTCTTGAGATGGTGCCATTTAATCAGAGATTTGAAGGAGGTGTAACTATTGGTAAAGAGTAGGGGTAGGAATGCAGGATGTTCCAGGCAGAGAGAACAGCAAGTACAGAGGTGCTCAGATGACGGCAAGAGAGCATGTTCAAGGAAATATAAGAAAACAATGGCTGGAGTGATGCAAAACAGGAATAAATAAAAAGAAGGCCAGAAAGGTAACGTGGGATGGGAGGTAAAGGAAACAGCTCATGCAGGGCTTTGTTAGCCATCACAAAGATTTTTATTCTTACACTGAGTGAAATGGGAACACACTGGAGTGCTTTAACATACCAGTTAAACTGCTGTGTTGGGAGGAAGGCAAAAGAAGTAGCGGATGGACCACTTAGGATGCTATTATAATAATCAAGTGAAACAAAATGGTAGTTTAAATGAGAGTGATGGCAATGGGAATAATGAGAAGTAATCAGATTCCTAATATTGAAGTGTCTGAGAAAGAGAAGTCAAGGACAACTCAAACTTTGGCCTGGGTGATTAGCAGAACGCATTTACTATATACAACAATGGGGCAGATTTCAGGAAACACAAATTGATTTGGGGAAGAAGATCAAGAACTCCATTTGGTTGACGTTAAGTTTGAGATAACATTATGTATCCAGGAGTACACATTAAAAATTTGAGTTTGGTGTTCAGAAGAGATATCCAGATTGTAAATAAAAGTTTATGAGATATCAGCATATAAATGGTACTTACAGTCATGACACTAGATAAGAACATGAAGAGACGGAGATTTAAAAAAAAAAAAGTAAAATCTGAGAAGTAAATCCTGGGAGATTCCACTGTTGAGAGGATGAAAAGATAAGAAATCTGAAAAAGGGAAAGACTGAGCAGTCACAGAAGTAGAAGGAAAACCAGGAGAATGTTTTCCCAAATGCCAGTTTTAGAAAGTAGACTAAAGAGGAGACTGTTCACCTGTCACAGTTGCTGACTGGCCAAGTATGAAGACTGAGAGGAAAAAAACAAAACAAAAACACAAAAATACTGGAGTTAGCAATGTAGTTTCATTAGTAACCTCAACAAATACAGTTTATCATGCCTCTGGAGGGAAAAGTTGGAATGATGTGTATTCAAGAGAGAAGTTATTTCAAGCTGAGAATGTAGATTGAACCCATGTATGTAAATTTTCTTGCTCCCAAACACCACTACAAATGTAATAGAGTGTCTATTCATTTGTTTCCTATTTGGACATAAACCCATAGAATGGAAAGAGCAGGAGAAAAGAAACCAGCAACATTGTGGAAGCTGGAAATCTGATGAAAGAGGAGAAAAAAAAAAATTTACCAGACCCTAGACAGAAGAATTGCCAGCTGGCAGGGAAAATTCCAGAAACTAACCTGATTTACACCTCAAATTGGTAAATGTATGTATTTGGAATGCTTATTTCAAAGAATCACAACACTTTTTCCAGAATGCTAGCTCCCATAATACCAGCACCTAGACCTCTACTCTCTAGTAAAAGTTTGAAAGAGTTTTCTCTGGGAAATCTGACCAGAAGAAATATAAAAAAAAAAACGCTGATCTAAGGAAGTTCCAAAAAATGCCTGGCCCAGTGAAGTACACAGTGAAGATCAAAGTCAACAAACATCACCTAAGTATTCATAGCTTCAAATTATCTCTTAAATTTCCAAATTTAATCATGAACAGACAACCAGCATTACAAAACATCTGAAGAAATCCCCTAATATGGAAGATAAAGACCAAAACCAAATAGTCAAATAATGAAACGTGGATAAAACAGAAATTATTCAGAAAACTATCATCATTATCTTCAGACTGATAAGAGAGTATATCCTTTCATATGGCAAAATTACATTGTTGTTTTTGAAGAATTATTTACAGAATAAAAATGGCCCTAGATAATGAAAAACATAATGGAAAAATTTAAAAAAATAAGCCAATCAATAGAGGGATTCAAAGATACAATTAAGGAAACAACTAGAAAACATGTCAAAAGGACACAATAATGGAAGATGAGGGAAAGGATGTGAAACTTAGAGCACATAGCAATATTATCTCATATGTGAATAAGAGAAGTTCTAAAACACTGGGAAAAGGAAAAAAAAATAATGTGTTTGAGAAGATTTCCAGCTCTAAAGGCTATGAGGTTTTGGATTAATTAAATGTCCAACAGACTGGCTAGAACAACTAGTAAAAACAGGTGAAATTAAAAAAAAAAATAGGTGATATTCCAGAAAAACTGGGACAAAAAGGATATTCTAAAATCTTCTAAAGGGGAAAGTGTAAGTCACAGGCAAACATTAGAAATCAGAAGGGGTTGAGATTTCCCAATAGCTCTATCCGATGCTTGAAGACAATGGAGCAATACTTCAAAATTTTGAAAGAAAACAATTTCCTACTTAAAATTATATATAGAGATAAATTATAGGTCAAAGGAGAGCCATTATAAGTCAAAAAAGAGATTTAAAAAATTATACCTCTGACACACTTTTTTTTTAAACATTACTAGAGAAAATACTTCGTCAAAATAAGGGTGTAAACCAAAATAGAGGATTGTATGACACACAGGATTTCTGAGTCAAGAGAGAGCCTAGCAGGTTTACCATGACAGAGAAGAACTAAAAAGATCTTTCCACTTCACCTTTTGCTACCGTCATATCCCTCTGTACTTTTAACTGCAGTCACATTCTATTTCCTCGTTTATGCCATGCTTTTCCTCTTTATGCTTTGCACATGCTGCTCCCATGACACAAGGATGTTTATCTCTCTCCTAACTATCCTGTAGTATTCGGTACAGAAATACCTACCCTTCTCCTTACTCTCTAAAAAAACCTTCAATGATGTCCTACTCTGAGTAAAATGCCTTTGCTATGAGCTGTCCAAGCCTCTAGGGAAGCATTAAATATTCTGTACTTTGTCTCCTTAGAAATCTGACTCTTGCCTACTGAGCTACATATCCCTTGAGGACAGGCGCTGTGTTATATTGCCTTTGTATCTCTAGCATCCAGTCTGATGCTCAATAAATACTGAATGAGTAAATGAAGGAACAAATTTAATTCATTATTTAGAGATATGCCTCTGATTAAGGAGCTCATTAAGTTCCTAAGTGATAAAAAGACTTAAAAAAATGAATAGTATATACCTCTATAGCTACCCCTTATTAAGTGCTTATTATATTCAGCAAGGAGCTCACTCACAATCTCCCATTAATTGACAGAATTGGGATTTGAGGGGCGCCTGGGTGGCTCAGTCGTTAAGCGTCTGCCTTCGGCTCGGGTCATGATCCCAGGGTCCTGGGATCGAGCCCCGCATCGGGCTCCCTGCTCGGCAGGAAGCCTGCTTCTCCCTCTCCCGCTCCCCCTGCTTGTGTTCCCTCTCTCGCTGTGTCTCTCTGCGTCAAAGAAATAAATAAAATCTTAAAAAGAAAATTGGGATTTGAACTCATGTCTGGTGAGCTCTACTGTCCAAGTCCAAGTAAGCTTTTGTTTTGTTTTGTTTTGTTTTTTACTATGTAGCTCTTCCTTTTGAGGAAAAAGGAGAGGTTCTAATGCACAAATATAATATATAAAGGCTAATTAAGACAGCCTGTTTTTAGAGAAAGAGGTTTTGCAGGAAAAAAAGGAGTCTATGAACTCCAATTTTACAAGAAGAGACAAGCCAGTATATTCTTTTTAAACAGTTGGTAAAAAATAACACCTTTCTTCCCTAGATGAGAGTTTATCTGCCAAAACTAATCCTGGAGTGAGTTTTATGACCACGTTATAAACCTCTGTAAAGTAAAGAAAGTAATAGAAATGCTGACAGAGCCCTCCTTACGATGGGTTTAGAAGGTATAGCTATAAAACAGAAGTAATCTCTAGAATTTGGAAATTATGCATAACGGTAAAGACAAATATATTGGCCATAAATTGAAGCCCACACCTGCACGGGGATATACTGGCTCCCACTTAATTCAAGGTCAGCAATAACTTTAAAACAAATTCTATTAAACTCTCATCAAGCTGTTCAAGTGAAAATTAAAGGGAGAGAAAAACCCACAACAAAACTCTCTGCAGAACACTAAATCATGCAAAATTTCAAATAAACTTAAATTCCACTAAAGGAAACTAGGAAGAAATCCTCTCTTTAAAATGCTCCTCCTATAACAAAAGAATTCAATAGTTTGATAGCAAAAATAGCAAGAGCTTTTTAGTGTTTTGCAAACAAAACACTATGAATCTTGTTACATAGAAAATGATAACAAAACAAACAATTTATCAATAGTTCAAGAAGCCACCTAATCAATTGAGGTCTCTTTGATGGAATTTTTAAGAAAGATTTCAACAGACACAAAGTTAGTCTACTGACACTCCCGTCCTGGGTTTTCTGTTCTACTCAGGCAAAAATGACTATGTATTTTCTACCCAAAGTTTCATCCAGCTGTTTTCCTTGTTTCCTCCTTTTGAAGTCGTGCTCCATGATATACTCCCCTTTGTGATCCTTTTGTTCCCATTCAGTTTCACCCATCTTCTGTCTCTTGATTTTGCGGCATTCATATTTGAAAGATCCTAGGCTTTGCAATCAAAGAGAACTATATTCAAATCGTGTTTTTGTATATACTTGACTGAGTGAGATTTCAAAAGTTATTCATTTATCCTCATTGCTCATTTATGTTATCTATAAATATCTATAAAACGGGGATCCATAAAACATATCCATATTAATAGAAATGCCCATAAAAATACCATTTTGTGGGACACTGGCCCTCTTGTTTGGGCACCTGGTAATGACAGCGTTATGCACGTTAGTCACCCAAATATCTAAATAATTAGGTGAAGCTACTGTCTTAAATTAAAATCATCCTTAGATGACAATAGAGCTAGATAACTTCAGATACAAATGCCAAATCTGTAACCTAAAAGTTTCACTAATGTTTTACAATATTTTATAAAAGCATTGTTGAGTTATTTGGGTATGGGCACACCAAGGCTTTAAAACATATTTGATAAGAGATAGGACACCAGAAAACGAAGATCCTTATTATTACCTCTTGAGTGCATCTCAGACAATAGGACATAGGAGATACAAACTCCTATTGTAAGTAAGTACACCTGTGAAGTCTGTGTTCTTTTGTTTTAATCCTGTGGTTTGGCACAATGCCTGACACCTAGCAGGTATCAATAAACATTTGTTAAATAAATGAAAGAATGAGTGTAGTGAAGATAAGAGTGTGTCAACAGGTCTTTTGCTAGTTGCAAAGGGAGTAGAGTGGTATGGAAATAGCTAGAATGGAAATGGGGGACTTGAGGGTTTTTTTTTTTTTCTTTTTTCTAAATCTCTCTTTTTAATGGTGAAACAAGAGCATGTTTGAATGCTGATGGGACCAATACAGTGGAGAGAAATAGAATGATGATAGAGATGAAGGAGAGAGAATTAAAATAAATATAACTGAACAGATCACAGTGTCTGTGAAATGGAGAGAAAATAGGCTCCAGAGGAGAGATGGACAAACTGGCCTTTGTTTCCAGGGGGTACAATTCCCCCCTGGTTAGAGGAGGGAAGGAGAACACAGCTCAAGAAGCTGCTAGGGTTATACTTATATGAACTGCAAGTTGGAGTTGCATATAAGGTCCAAATGCCTGAGGTCTGAAGCTTATAAACTTTTGTGGGTCCCTTTTACAATAAAAAATGCAAAATTATAAATTTATAAATATAAATCCTTGGAAGGAGCCTGTAAAAGTGAGGGTTCCTGAATCTTAAATTTCATTAGTTTCATGGAAAATCTCTTTCTCTGCTTGAAACTAAATCCTGGTTCCCTAGCTTGTCAGCTATGTGAATTTGGGCACTTTACCAACCTCTCTGTGCCTGGGTTTCCTCCTCTTTAAAATGAGGACAAACATCTCATAGGGCTTTGGAGATGATTAAATAAAATGACACATGTAAAACAGGATTGGATAATAATATAAAGGATCAGATACAATAGTCCATGTGGAGATAATCCATGTAAAGCACTTAGTTACTTCTCAATACATGTTATCATTTTTATAGAGAGTCCTTAACACATGGGAAAAATGCAGCATCTCATTCCAGCTAGATGAGAAGTAATTTTTAAGAGTTCATGTCATACTTCATTTGAAGTTTAAACAATTCTTTGTGCACATTAGACTCTCTCTCTCTCTCTCTCTCACACACACACACACTCACACACACACACACACACACACACACACAGTTACTATCCCTCTCCAGTTCCTCCTTCCACTTCGGTTCTTGCTTTCCCTCCTTCTCCTCTTATACGATTGGAACTATGTGGGAGCAGAAAAATTCATATGTAAACTAGCTAGAATGCCATTTCTAAGGGTAGGAATTGTGCCATATGCCATTTATATCTGAAATAATTAGGTGAAGCTACCGTCTTATGCAGAGCATTATGCACATACCTATTCAGCAATTCTTTGCTGTTAAGAAAATTATTGATATTATGCTATCATTCATGGTTCAATAATCCAATAAAATTTGAATGCTAAAAACTGTCTCAGAACCAGTGGTGCCTTTGGTGACCTTTTAGAGTATATGACATAATTCTCCTTCATTGTTGTAGCCCTAAGTGTGAGCACAACGTAACCCTATCTCTGATAGTGAGTCCACGTTCAGTAAATGCTCAGTGGGTAAGTGGTTCATCATGAGAGAAGGAAGTCAAAAAGGGTGACTGACTGGAGTTTTTACACACACCACTAAACTCAAAGAGAGAATGCCTACAAGGCATTCTCTATCAGAAAATGTTCATTTTGATAAGTCTGTCACTAAAAGAAATGCAAAACAATGCTAAAAAATTTACTTCCAGTATTCATAACCAAAAAGCTGTTCATTCAATTTTCTGCAGTGGCACATACTCAAATGATGCATAAAACATTTAACACTGTTGTTCTCCAGGTTTATTAATGCTTGCTAGCTCATTTATTCTCATGCTGATAATCTTGCCTTAAGCATCTCACTTTTTGTAAAGTACTAAAGTGACTTGGGTTGCAACCAAATCTGTAGTAATTAGTCAGTTTAATTTGTAGGAAGCTATTGAGATACTTTGTTATTACACAAAATAATTCAGAATTCTAGGTATTTACCTCAGAATATTTCTATCTACCATATGTCCATGCCTGTACAACTTGAAGGACTAAAAGAGAATCCTTGTAAATAAATTTTTTAAAAGGGTTTTTATTTTTGGCTTTGTTGGGTAGCCCCCCCCTTTTTTTTTTGAAGCAATAGAAATTTATTATTTCACAGTTCTAGAGGCTGCAAGTCCAAGATCAGGGTACTGGCAGGATTGATTTCTCCGGAGGCCTCTCTCCTTGGCTTGCAGATGGCCACCGTCTTTCTGTGTCTTCATGTGGCCTTTTCTCTGTTCTTGAGCATCCCTGGTATCTGTTTCACTTCTAGTCACATTGGATTAGGACCTTATCCTTATAAGTCAGTGAAATTAATTCTTTCTTTAAAGGCCAGATCTCCAAATCCGGTCATAATCGGGGTTAAGGCTTTAACATATGACTTTAGCAGCTGGGGTGGTCGGTAGGATGCAAGACGTTTCACTCACATGCCTGGTACCTTGAAGGAGATGGCTTTGTGTGTATTTGTAATAAGCAAGGCAAAAAAAAATGAAAAATATGAAAGAAATGCTTGTGGCAATGAAAGTATGTCTTTTTATCCTCTACACGGCTTTCTAAAAGGCTTTCTTCAGTAAAACTTGGATGTTGGAGAAATCTATTTCTCATAAAGTTTGGATGGAAATGTGAAAATATTTAAGCTACAAACTTAAAGTTATGCAATATAAGAGGCAAGAAAACAATATACAAAATGCCAAATCACAATGAAACAGATTCAAACCTGAGCTAGTCCCCAGTAGAGGTAGGCCCTGGGCAAAGGCAACCTCTCCTCTTTTCATTTCCAGTCTTTCAGAAGTGTTATAGGGGTATTGCTTATGGGAATTGTGATTTGACACTTAGTAAGATATCTTATATCAGAGATTGAAAGTAGATAGCATCTTGTCCACCTCCTTGATTTAACAAAACAATCTATCAAGTCCAGAGGGGTTAGACGACTGATCCAAGCTCATACAGCTAATCTGAACGCCACAATGGAAAGTGGAACAGCAAAAGGTTGAACAAAGGACAGGATCTTGCCATCGCATACTTCAGGGTGGGAATTCCAGCTCTATCACTTACCTCCCTACCAAACAGATGGTGTGGTATGTCTAAAAGCTAACGCTTAGCCAGGAGGACCTTACTAAGTTAGCTTCCACCTTCCTTAGCATCAGAAAACTAGTGATCACAATTGCCCTTTTCCAGCCTGTTTCAACCTTTGCATTACGCAAACAGAAGTGAACGCAGTGTTCAAACACCTAGGATGTGTCTGTGATTATTCCACTGGAGATACAGCCAGAGTTGCTTGAGAAGAAAAGCTACCTATTTATTTATTGTTGCTCCTCGGATGGGCTCAGTTCATAGACATGCTGGGAACTTGGGGGACTGAGCTGACAGGGAAGGGGAGGAAGCCAAGATAGATAGTAGCAGATAAACAAATTATCCTGAGTGCTGAGCTCCATTAGTAACGTTCTAACAGGCAATGGTTACCTATAGGAAGCTACCTATTCAGATTCAATCTAGGCCAGTGACCGTGTCCACGACGTTGTAATCTAGTAGAGAGGACAGCAAGGGTTTCTGTAAGTGATAATACTCAAAGTCAAAGCAATATAGCCTTCAGTCACAGTAAACCAACCTTTTAGAATGAGCTGAGTCACAGTACGTAATGGGAAAATAGGGAGAAGTACCTAAGAATATCGGCCAGTGTTAAGGCCCTACCAAAGAAGTTACGGCTTTGAGAGGTACTGAATTCCCTTGGGAGTTAGGAGAACAAAGTAGAAGAGTAGTCACACAAATAAATAGAAGTAACAAGTTGTAGGAACTTAAACAGCTAGGCCTACCAAAGCCTAGTGCACTTCCACTCTGACCCATTTTTATGGGCTGTGGCAACTTCTCTGAGAGACTAGGGAATGGGGCTGAGCCTTTAGGAATAAGGTATCATGGAATCCAAGTTGGTCACAGTTGGACAGGGGTTGACACTAACATCCTATAAATCTTGACATCCTCGACATGGCAAGATCGGCAGTGATTAGGATGTGACTAGATGAATGGGAATCACTCAACAGACAGAAACACAGTTGAGTTTCATCTAGAAATGAGTCCAATTTTATCTCATCCTGCTTTCAAAATAAACATGTCCTTCTTGAAATGCCTCTTGAATAGGTTTTACACATAAATAAAGATTTACCCAAGGATTGTCATACTTCTCTATTTCACATATATTTTCCTAAAATGAATGCTTAAAAACCCAATGGTGTGTGTGTGTGTGTCTGTGTGTGTTAAGGGAGGTTCCAGCAGCTAAATATCAAAATAGAAGAGCTGTAATACAGGGGTAAGAAAATAATCATTCTTAAGCACTCTCTGGGTGAGGAGCTAGTTGGTAAATGGGCCAACAGAAAATAAAGAGAATTGCAGGGAGAAAACGGATTCATCTTCAACTAGAAATTATTTGAATGATAGCACTGAATGCAAATCACTTTTTTCCATACAAAAACAAGATAAATCTTGGTAATATTCTCTTATATTTTAAAATACACCATTAGTTGGAATCTCTATCAAATACACAATAAACAAGTCAGCATTATGCTACAGAATGGAAGCACAAAACTGTATATTCATCAATGAGCAACCAATAATATAAGAGTAAAATCCACGTGAAAGGCTACTCTATATATTATACAAATTTATATCTTATACAAATATTTATATATTTGTCAAAAGATCAGAATGAGAATTATAGGAGGTAAACATTATCAAAGGCAGTAAGTAATGCAAGAAAGCATCTTCAGGGACACCTTGGTGGCTCAGTCAGTTAAGCATCTGCCTTCAGTTCAGATCATGATCCCAGGGTCCTGGGATTGAGCTCTGCTTCGGGCTCCTTGCTCAGCAGGGAGCCTGCTTCTCCCTCTGCCTGCCTCGCCCCCCTGCTTGTGCTCTTTATCTCTCTTTCTGACAAATAAGTAAATAAAATTTTAAAAAGAAAGAAAGAGAAAGAAAGAAAGAAAGAAAGAAAGAAAGAAGAA